>NC_057813.1:539898279-539929485 GCF_018294505.1 Triticum aestivum | reverse complement strand
AACAACAACAACAACAACAACAACAACAACAACAACAACAACAACAACAACAACAACAACAACAACAACAACAACAACAACAACAACAACAACAAACCGCCACCACCACTCGTTGACAGCCTAGCCCGTTTTCTAAGGTTGAATCTGCCGGTGTTCTCTAGCAACACTGAGTCGATTGTTGCAGATAATTGGCTCCGCAAGATTGGAAGAGAGCTGACCATTGCAGGATGCACAAATGTGGAGAGAGTGCGCTTTGCCGCACATCAGCTTGATGGACCCACAGCATCTTGGTGGGAGAACTTCACCACCACTTACCCCGTTGATATAGTTACATGGGATCAGTTTCAGCAGGCTTTCCACACCGCCCATGTTTCAGCAGGAGCTATGAGCATGAAGAAGCGTGATTTTCGCAACTTGCGCCAAGGAGGCCGCACAATGGGACAGTATGTGGATGAGTTTATCAAGTTAGCATGCGATGCCCCAGATGATGTGGCCACAGATGTCGCAAAGCAGGAGAAGTTTCTTGAGGGACTGAATGATGAGCTGAGTATGTAGCTGATTGTGGCAACATTCAACAACTACCAGGAGTTGGCAGACAAGGCCCTCATGATAGAATGCAAGCAATAGCAGATTGACAATCGCAAGAGGAAATATGGACAGGGGAGGAACACCTCTGGAGCTCAGCAGAAGCCCCGATATACCCCATACTCGGGAGTACATACTCATAACCATGGAGGACACACGCACAACGGAGCAAGTTCGCACAACCACAGTGGCCCCAGGAATGGCAACAGGAATGGAGGAAGCAGCAGTCAGAACCGTTCCAACCCCGCAACACCAGCCAAGAGGGACCTGAGCCACATTACTTGTTTCAAGTGCCAGAAGACCGGACATTATGCTAACGATTATCCTAAAGCCAATAATGGAAATGGCAATGGAGGTTCTGCCAAGAAGCCCAACCCTTTCACCAAAGGTTATGTGAACCACGTCAGTGTTGAGGAGATCGAGGATCATCCCGATGCAGTTGTCGGTAAGTTTTTGATTAATACATTTACAACACGTGTTCTTTTCGATACTGGTGCATCGCTTTCATTCATATCAAGGGGATTTGTGGATAAGTATAAGTTGCCAACAGTAGCCCTTAAGTCACCTATGTTAGTAAGTTCCCCGTGAGCGGAGTATATGTCTATTAGGGGATGCAATCAGTTGCCAGTAACCATAGGTAGACATGCTTTCCCAACCGACCTGATTGTTCTGGAGTCACAAGGATTGGATGTGATACTAGGCATGGATTGGCTATCCAAGTTTGAGGGAAACATCGATTGCGCCAGTAAATCAATTCTCTCACCACCCCGAAAGGAAAGAGGATCAAGTATGTATTCAGGCATGCACCGAGGAGGACTCAGATGAATTCCTTATCAGGAGTTGTATAGGAGGAAGTACCAGTGGTGAAGGATTTTCCCGACATATTTCCGGAGGAGTTACCAGGCATGCCACCAGATCGAGACATTGAGTTTTTGATTGAGCTATTGCCAGGCACCGGACCAATATCAAAGAGACCGTATCGGATGCCCGCAAAGGATCTGGAGGAAATTAAGAAGCAGATTAAGGAGTTACTGGAGAAAGGTTACATTCGACCAAGTTCATCACCTAGGGGAGCCCCAGTGCTTCTAGTGGAGAAGAAGGATGGATCTTTGAGGATGGTTGTTGATTATCGTGCGCTGAATGAGGTGACGATCAAGAACAAATACCCTCTGCCGATGATGAATGATTTGTTTGGCCAGTTGCAAGGAGCTAAAGTTTTCTCCAAAATCGATCTTCGATCAGGTTATCACCAGTTGAAGATCCGAAAGCAGGATATACCTAAGATAAATTTTACCGCGGTGTATGGGCTATATGAGTATACATTTATGTCATTTGGTTTGACTAATGCCCCTGCCTATATCATGAGTATGATGAACAAGGTGTTCATGGATTTTTTGGATAAGTTCATCGTGGTGTTCGTTGATGACATTTTGGTCTACTCGAAGAATGAAGAAGAGCATAAGGAGCATTTTCGTTTGGTTCTCGAGAAGCTTAGAGAACATCAGTTGTATGCCAAGTTTAGCAAATGTGAGTTTGGTTGAAGGAAGTTAGATTTCTCGGACATGTTATAACCGGAGAAGGAATAGCAGTAGACCCTACCAAGGTTGCTTCTGTCACTAAATGGTTGGCACCCACCTCAGTGGTAGAGATCAGAAGTTTTCTTGGACTCGCAGGTTATTACCGGAGATTTATTGAGAACTTTTCAAAGATTGCGAAGCCCATGACGGAGTTATTAAAGAAGAACACCAAGTTTAAATGGACTGAGGATTGTGAGGCCAGTTTTCAAGAGTTGAAGAAAGGTTTGTCTACAGCCCCAGTGCTGATTCTCCCAGACCAACACGAGGATTTCCAAGTGTATTGAGACGCTTCACATCAAGGACTCAGAGGTGTGCTTATGCAGGAAGGAAGAGTTGTTTCATATGCCTCACGACAGCTTCGACCTCATGAGTTGAATTATGCTACTCATGATTTGGAGTTAGCAGTCGTAGTGCATGCGCTCAAGACATGGAGACACTTTCTCATCGGAAACCGTTGTGATGTATACACGGGTCATAAGAGTTTGAAGTACATCTCCACACAGAAGGAGTTAAACCTCAGGCAAAGGAGATGGTTGGAGCTAATAAGGGATTACGACATGAGATTACATTATCATCCAGGAAAGGCCAATGTCGTAGCAGATGCGTTGAGCTGCAAGAGTTATGTTAACACGCTCATAACTGGAGGATTACCTAAGGAGTTAGACAATGACCTTCGAGAGCTATGGTTGGAGATAGTTCCGAGAGGTTATGTTGCCGCATTGGAAATTCAGACCACTTTGTTGGGTAAGATCAGAGAAGCCCAAAAGGCAGACAAGGAGATTGCCGAGATAAAAGAAAGGATGAGTAAAGGAAAGGCTAAAGGATTTCGTGACGATGAGCACGACACCTTATGGTTTGAGGATCGTATTTATGTGCCTAATGACCCTGAGATCAGGAAGTTGATTCTTCAGGAGGCCCATGATTCGCCTTACTTGATTCACCTAGGCAACACCAAGATGTATCTAGATTTGAAGGAAAGTTTCTGGTGGACAGGAATGAAGAAGGATATTGCCAAGTATGTAGCAGTATGTGATGTATGTGAGAGAGTAAAGGCAGAGCATCAGAATCCAGTAGGATTGCTACAGCCATTGCTGATACCCAAATGGAAGTGGGATAAACTTGGCATGGATTTTATCACTGGATTACCCAGGACTCGTTCAGGCTATGACTCTATCTCGGTTGTAGTGGATCATTTGACAAAAGTAGCCCATTTCATCCCAGTGAAGACAACCTATATGAGTGCTAAGTTGGAGAAGATATACATGACCAGGATCGTATGTCTGCATGGAGTTCCGAGGACCATCGTATCAGATAGAGAAACACAGTTTAATTCAAAGTTTTGAAATCGGTTGCATGAAACTTTGGGTACCAGGCTACAGTTCAATACAACCTTTCCTCCACACACAAATGGACAGACCGAGAGAGTCAATCAAATTCTGGAGGACATGTTGAGAGCTTGTGCGCTAGATTATGGATCTAGTTGGGATGACAATTTGCCCTATGCAGAGTTCTCCTATAACAACAGTTATCAAGCCAATTTGAAGATGGCCCCTTTCGAAGCTTTGTACAGAAGGAGGTGCAGGACACGGTTATCGAGGGATGAAGTTCGAGATCGACAGTTGTTCAGACCAGACTTAATCAGAGATTCTGAAGAGAAGGTTAAGTTGATTCGAGACAGACTCAAAATAGCCCAGTCAAGGCAGAAGAGTTATGCGGATACTAAACGCAAGGCGATAGTCTACAAAGTCGGAGACAGAGCATATCTTTGTGTGTCCCCACTTTGAGAGTTAAGCGTTTTGGAGTCAAGGGAAAGTTAGCACCACGTTTTGTGGGACCCTGCAGAGTTTTGGAACGCATGGGAGAAGTTGCGTACAAGTTGGAATTGCCCAGAGGATTGTCAGGAGTTCACGATGTGTTTCACGTTTCCCAGTTAAAGAAGTGCCATGCAGAGATGGCCGATATTCCTATGGGAGATACAGTGCCAGTGGAAGCAATTTAGTTGGATGGTGATCTGACCTATGAAGAAAAGCCAGTCAAGATTCTCGAGTTTTCTAGCCGAGTTACTCGCAGCAAGGTTATCAACTTTTGCAAAGTTCAGTGGAGCCACCATACCGAGGAGGAAGCCACCTAGGAGCGAGAAGAAGATCTTCGCAAGGATCACCCAAACCTTTTTGCTGACCAACCCGAATCTCGAGGGCCAGATTCATCTTAAGGGCGGTAGGTTTGTAACATCCCAATTTTCAATTTGGATGTTATACATAGATCATCATATGCATATCATATTTATTTTGCATTTTGTTGAGATCCTAGAAATATTAAGCAACTCAAGGACCCAAGGAGAGAGTTGGAGGTTTCACAAATTTTCATATTTGAATTTTTTTTCAAATTTGAAAAGAGGATCAATTTGATTTTATTATTTTTCTCTCCAATTATTTCCAATAATAAAAATAAATGAGAGAAGATAATATGACTTCTTCAATAGCAGAGAAATATTGGAGAAAGAATTTTAAAATCAAATTATTGTTTTATTTGTATTTTATTTGCTATTTTATTTGAATAAGAGAAAACTTGCATTTTTGAAAATTGCATTTTAGTCCAAAAAAATGTTCATCTTGTCCTAAATATTAGCTTTGGACGAAGAAAATTGTTTCTATAATTTTTTGAATTCTTTTTATGTTTTATTATGATTTTTCTTTTGCGGCGAAATTATTTAAAATAAAAAGGAGTCAGGCAAACTGGGCCGAAGCCCAGCCGGCCCAGCAGGCCGCCGCCTTCCCAGTGTGCGACGCCGTCACCGCGCCGGACTCCAGAGGAGTCCGAGCCGCCGCCACTATCCGGCTTGACATCCAAGTCGGGGAGTCGCCCCTCCCCCCCCCAAGGCCTTTATATACCGCACCGTCGCCGCCCTCTCCTCCTCACCGAAACCGCCGCCACCTCAGCCCTCCGCCCGCGCCACCGCATCACAGCCGCCGTTGGATGTCGCCGCCGCCTGCCACTCTTGCCCCGCGCTGTGCCGCCGCTTCCGTCCCGCACCGCCACCGCCTCGCCCCGCCGGAGCCGAGCCGAGCCACCACCATCGCCCCGCTGTTGACCGCCGTCGTTGACCGGTAAGAACCGGTCTGTTCTTCGGTTTTATTTTTTTCCGGCTTTTACAGTTTAGGTTAGATCGGTTTATTTTTTATTTAGGTTAATCCAAATAACAAGCGTTCGTCCGTTTAGATTGTTTAACGAACGGTTTTCGTTAGATTAGTTCTGTTAACGAACATTCACGTGGTAGATTTTTCTTTTTAGTTTTATTTTCGGCCAGGGACCTATCTGCAAATAGTTTTATCGCAATTTAGCCCCTGATCTTAAAATTAGCGTAACTTTTTGCTCGTTAATCCAAATTAGATGAAACCAACGCCTAAATCTTCGTAACAATCTGTTCTTTCTAGTCAACCAACTTGAACATGATTTTGACACTTTAAATTTTGACTTTAGTTCAGATTAGTAAATGATCTTGTTTCGTTCGTTTCTCGAGTTTTCTTTCTCTGTTTGAGTTGTTTCTTTTTGCAAATCATAGCTAATCACATGTACCTACTATTAAGATCTAATCCACATGATAATAATGTTGTTAGGTTTTACTTCCTGTTTAGTTTAGCCGTTTGCTTGTTTCGTGTTTGATTTGGATTTCTTCTCGATTCCTCTTTGTTTCGTTTGAGTGATTGCTTATGTATGCTACTGTTTGTCTATGCTAGATTACCCGGAGTGTGAAGCTTGTTACTATGAATCTCTAGAGTTTGCAGATCCTCAGCAAGGCAAGTTACACTTTGATCATACTCTTCTATACCTTGTTTTTACTATGCATTAGTATTGCCCCTCAAATATTTGCATGAGTAGGATTGGGAACATGTGGTTTGGTTGTAGTACTTGAGGTAGGAACCTAATACCTTTTGATCACCCTGGGAATATACGTTATGCTCTATTATTTCTTAGCCATGCTCGTAGACGGGGATTGGATCGTGATTCACATGGAAGTTATGAGAGTTGTTAATTTTGGATAACAATAAGGTGGCAACTTTAATACACATCTGGGTGGATTGGTTGGGACACCTGGGGAATCTAGTGTTGTTCATTAAGGGAAATCCCGGGGTATCCATGTGATTTTTCCTTGGTTCGCCACCCAGGCTCAAAGGGATCATATGATATTTCATGACTAGAAACTTCCGTGTGCAGCCACAAGCCATTATGGGCTCTGGCATAGTTGAGTAAGTTGTATGAGCTCTCGAAGAGGCGGACTAGTAGATGTAACGGGAAAGTAGGTGTACCGGTCTGCCCGGAGTAGAGAGTAAATGCTTCAGAAAGACTATGTCTTGATATTCCGATCATGGATGCGGTCGAGTCTTGTGGGGGAATGTGCGTAACCTCTGCAGAGTGTATAAACTAATCATGATTAGCCGTGTCCCCAGTTATGGACATCTTGAGTATTTGGAATTGGATATTATTGCTGATCTCATCACTCTTTAATTAATTGAATTGGGTTTAATGATGATACTTGTTTAATTGGGATTTGAGTTGGGGGACCTTCTCAAATATTGGAACAACTTGGGAGTAGTTAAATAAATTTATTCCTTTGTTGTAGGGAAAAACTAGCTTTATGAAAAATCATAAACTTAGAGCCTCCACCGGCCAAATATTGCATGTAGATATAGTTCTTGCATTCATTGCTTTACAGTGTAAATCTGCCAGCATATTCAATGTGCTGACCTACACGGCTGTAATTTCTCATGTTGGAGACTACTTAGACGACAAATAAGGTGCGATAGGTCATTGTCTTGCACTCAGCTATGCCGTTGGAGTTGATGGACTCATTTACCTTTGAAGCTTCCGCAGTTATTTTGTTTAGATGGCCTTTAGCCATGATATTTTTGTGTAATCATACTCCTTATGAGGACTCAATGTAATAAGTGTGTGATTGAACTCTGTTATAATTCCTCGAGTACTGTGTGTGTCAGCATTACCGATCCAGGGATGACACTGAAACACAGAGACTTCGGTCCATTAGGATCATGGTCACTACAGCCATGCACACACACAGAGCGAGGTTCATGAAGTGTACTACATATGATGGTCCCCTTCCCCCTCTTCGACACATACTATATGCTCCTACCATAATACAACCCAAAAAGAATCCTCGTCGATGGTGAAATTAATTAACCTCCCCCGATGTAGGTCAAAGTGAAGCATGCATCAACGATGGCCTCGTGGGCCCAAATATGGAAGCGTCACACATGAGTGTCCTAGCTAGGATAACCTCCGCCTGCATGCATGTGGCGCAAAGAGGTGTGTGATGTTTGAATAGCCATTTTCACAATTTTGATGTGGCACTTGCCTCGGAAACCGAAAAGTCCTGACACTAAGTGACTTGTACTTATTCACGGACGCGTACGTATAGTATATATACATGCTAGTCCCCTCCCACCTCTTCGACGCGTACTATATACCACCATAACACAAACAAAAAAGATTCTACCTTGCTGGTCAAATTAACCTCACTACCGGTTGTTCATCAAAGTGATGGATGACGACCTCGTGGGCCCACAGAAAGCGTCATACACGAGTATCAAGTATCGTGTAGGACAACCATTGACTGCATGTGGCCAAAACATGTATGTATGAAAGGGTTGTGTAATGTTTTAAATTACGAATTCATGACTCTGATGTGGCACTGGCCTGCCTAACAAAATGGCCAACCCACACGGTGGCTCACAACTCGTAGTGTACTACAAGCCACCTGCCACCCCCATACGCACACACCCACACACACACCGCGAATCCACCGCAACTACGATGCATGTTAAATTAATTATCCAGCGGTGAACATACATATGTTACCAAAGTAGGGACATTTTAATTTCGAAAAAAAATCAGAGATCATTAAGACATTTTAGTACATTAGTTGGTTGATTTTCTACATGTATAATGTGCAAAAATCAAATTTGAGTTATGTCGTGGAATTGTCACGGCAAATGTCCTAGTGTGAGGACTTAGTCGCGAGGCCAACGCATCTATGTGGTAGCTTGAGAGGGGTTGAGCGGTATCGAGAGACGCAACACAAGACAAGGATTTAGATAGCTTCGGGCCCTGAGAAACATCATCCGGTAATAACCCTACATGTTGTTTGTGGCTAGATCTCATTATGCTCATGAGAGAGTCGCCGCCTAAGCCGGCTCCCCCTTTGTGTCTAGGCCTAGATATTGTTTCTTGTTCCTTGTCCCCTCTTGGGGTGCCCTGCCCCTCCTTATATAAGTTGAAGGGGCGGGTTACATGACTAGTCGTAGTAGGATTAGGATTACTCAATTACAAGTGGAGTCCTAGTCTTGCTTCCTTTCTAAGGGAATATTCCTTACACTTTCCTCTTAAGTCGGCCCACCATAACATGAGCCGGCCTTCTGGGCCTTGGGCCTAGTCTTCTACCTGACCCGCCGTCGGGGTCATCCGTGAGTCGTCAGGCTCGTGAGTCGTCTGACCAGTGAGCCGCCAGATCCGTGAGTCGCCAGTCCTCCGGCGGGTCATCGGTGAAGCGCCAAGTCTGGTCGTGTCATACTTCCGGTCGGGTGATACCGCGGGGTATATCCCCGACATTAGCCCCCAGTTTAATTTGGATTTATCCATGTTAAACTAATCCTATAAAACAAACATAAGAACAAATTTGACAGATTGTGTTCCGGGTTAAAAATTCTTGTAAGTCGGCACCTGATCGTCCTTAAATCCTTGTGCTCCGGGTTAAATATTCTCCTGAGCGGGGACCTGATTATCCTTAAGTCCAATTGTCATTTCCTTCATCTAGAAAATCCGGGTTAATAAGCTATATTCATACTCAATTTGCTCATGTTGGTTTCTCACAAAAAAATATTGTGAAGAATAATCCACTTGAGTCGGCTTCCAAGGCGCCGGCTTAATAAACATATTAGACTCAAGATTCATCTGGTGATCCGCCGGTTTAAAGATGTAGAGGCTGGCGAGCAAAATTGTCGGCTTGTAAATATTGATAACACCGGGTCATAACTATTGCTGATGCCAGGTTAATCTTATGATGATGCCGGGTCATAAACTTTGCAGATTTCTCTGATAATAATATAATACCTGATTTGCTGAAAACTGATAATTTGAAGTTATTCCTCCCTTGTATGCATATCACCTGTAGCCCCCAAGTACCGGGTTGTCATGCTTGCCACAACCTGGGACTTGTAATTGCCTTATGCTCATAAAAACTTCAACAAGTGTAGCCCCCAAGGGCCGGGTCATTATGCAATAATGAGCAGGGACTTTGTAGATATAACCATGTAAACTTGAACAGCAACGTGTAGCCCCCAAGGGCCGGCTCAGTAAGATAATACTGAGCTGGGACTTTGTATATAATTTATTGATAATAACATCATATAATATAATCTCCACCATGGGGCTTGAACCCACGTCCACAAGGTTAAAAGCTTTGTACTCTACCAACTGAGCAGTGGATCTTTCAATATAATGGACTAAAGCTTGTGTACCTTGAAATTTTGACAAGAGCAATTGGTAGCCCCCAAGGGTCGGCTCATTACAATGTGATGAGTCGGGTCTTCAATAAGTTGAGCAAAAAAATGACTTTGCATTAGCCCCCAAGTGCCATTGTGCATGCTGGCAGTGACATGGGACTTGCATATTTGATATAATCTCACTCTGAATAATGTAGCCCCCAAGTGCCGGGTCGTAAGCCTGCAGCGACTCGGGACTATTCCCTCCATTGTAAAATAAATCATATCCATTGATAAATAATAGCCATTGCACCAAAGCGACTTTGAAAACCTCAATCATAACACTGGTTATTGATAATCACAATAAAAATCCAGCCATGTTGGCTATTCAAGATTTGAATAATATAATCCGGTATGAAAACCTCAATCATTCAATATCATCATGAAAATCCAGCCAGTTTTGGCTATTAAAGATTTGAATACCTCATCGGTTGACAAGTAAATCCGGAGTTTAAATACCTGGCGGCTCTTGGCCAATGACGACTTAATGCGCATTCATTGTAAGCCGGAATTTTTGTAACCTGGTAGCCTATAGCCCTTGAGAAAATCAATAATTGATAACCCTTTTGAGACACCAATTTTAGTGATGAGCTTGGACTGAAGCATTTATATAAGTCATAGTTCTGCAAATCCTGCATAGAGTTTAAACAACATATGCCCTGGCGACTTAACGTCAAGAGCCAGGGCGGGTAACCACCCAAATGTAGTCTTATCTTGCACACAAGTAGATCACAAGAACCTTGGCGGTTTGTCGTAGGGCTGGTCATAATACCTTACATATAACCACTATCATATTGAATTTGTACTGCCGGTTTACATGACCTGTGCAGTAAGGGTGATAACCCAATCCTTAGAAGCCAATGCTTCCACATAAATGATGATTGTCATAAGCTGGCAACTTATAGTCAAAAGTCAAGCCGGGTTAAGCATAAAACACATATACATTTGAGATATAATCCAGAAAAGGTCTCAAGTCAAACCCAAAATTGTTCGCAAAAAAGACTTAAAAAAATTTAAGGCTTCTGATTCGTATACGATCAGAAAACCGTTCCAAAGGGGTTGACCTAAGATTCGAATATGATCATATAGCCCCCAGTGGCTTTGGCATTGCTGATCAAGAGGGTACCGACAGCTATGTTCTCTTTGGTTCGAATACAACCTATGTTTGAACATGAAGCCCCCAAATGACCTTGAGAGTTGTTTAACGATGCTGATTCAAATACGATCCACGTCGGACACAAAAGAGGTTAAGCTATGATTCGGATATGATCAAGAAGCCCCCTAGTGAGTTTGGCAGTGTGCCGATCAAAAGGGTTTCGACAGCTATGTTCTCTTTGGTTTGAATACGACCTATGTTTGAACAGGAAGCCCCCAAGTGACCATATATTAGCATTGCACCGATCAAGAGGGTACCGACAGCTATACTCGGTGAGCAGGAAGCCCCCAAGTGACCATAATAAGATAAGCCGTAAGGCAGGATACCTATGTTTGAACCGCGCATCATGGCAGCAAGTTCTTTTTGACAACCTTTAGTTTTTCTTAGAACTCGAACTTGCGAGAGATTAATTCTTTTTGAACTGGAACTTTAAACCGGATTTGAAAGCTTCAAAAATTTGTGAGGGACAAATTTACCTTGAGCCGGATTTTGAACCGGATTTGAGAGCTTCAAAAATTTGTGAGGGACAAATTTACCCTGGGCCGGCTTTTAAACCGGATTTGAGAGCTTCAGTGCTTTGTGGGAGAAAGATGTCTCTTGAACCAGATTTTAAACCAGAGTCCTTATTTTGAGCATGAAATCTTCTGACGGCTTTTAAATTTTCGTCCATCTAGCAGTAATCTCCGGGGCCCGGGTTATTTTTCCCTTCAATGACCCGGAGTTCTTGAATTCATTGAAACCGGCTAATTTTGCCGAGTCATACCATTGTAGCCCCCGAGTCTCAAGACGACTCGAGGAGTTGGCTTGAGATTCTCCATATTTGACCATAGCAGAAGGTATACGTCATTGGCATTGATAGCACGATGTGAATCCACAGAAGGTTGAGGTGACTGCGGCGGGTTATAAATGATCCCGTATGAGCCGTGTCAGCAACTCGACCAATGGTTCCTTCCAACTGGCTGTTTGAAGTTAACCAAACTGTAGTGGCGGCGACTTGTGCACCTGCCCATTGAACCATCCAGTGCAGACGGCGGCTGATAATATATGATAATTTGCCTCTAATTTGTTGGAAGAAAACCGGGCTTCTCAAGTAGTGACTTGCTCATACTCAATAAACAGCTCATCCAGACAAGTGCGGCCCGGTGTGTCGATGTAGACCAGGCTGCAAGAGACGGACGGTAAAGACGACCGTAACACCAGAGGCGGCATAGACAGATGAACCGGCCGTGGCGTTGTAAGCCGGTGCGGACGGGCAAGTTGTTCTCCTTGTTGTAAGCCGGCGTGGTCGCGAGAGATGGCCACGGCGTTCTAAGCCGGTGCGGGAGTCCGTTGAGTAACGATGACCACCTGTGCCAAAAGATGTTGGCGTGCCTCCATCTCCACGGTATAATATCATTTTTTGTCATAAATAATTGCCCTGCATAAACAATATTGCAGACCAAGGCAAAGATAAACTTGTTCTTTGACAAAAACAACATGTGCTAATAAAATAAACTTAGATGGATATCACCTATTTTATTCGGATGATGGATGATCCATTCAACGTGACAGGGGCGGCTCAACGCAGCAGGGGCGGCTCACATATGTCCATTGGACAGCTTCCGTGAGCAGACATGGCTTTGATTTGTTGATATATATGTCAGAGTCAACCTGCGACATTTAGAAGACGAAGCGGACGCGTGAGTCGGCCGCGACATTGTAAGTCGTGCGGACAAACAAGTCGGTCGTGTGCGCGGACGGTTGAGTCGGCGCGGGCACGGTCAGATGAACCGACTGCAGGTGTGGTCCCGGTGAGTTGATGTAACCCGGACCACGGGGGCAGCGGCTCATACACATGTCCTTCGAGTAGCAAGGCACAGACGAACGCCGGTGCAAAAAAGTTGTTAACACGTGCTGCGCCCCCGTGGTATAACATCAGCTCTGTAATAAATAACTTTGTCCTGCAGATGACAACACTGTATGGCAGAGTTGTTGTTTCACAAAAAATTTAACAAGCACTGATAAAAAATAAATTGAAAGGATATCACCTGGTATTTTTGTTAACCAAAAAAGATAGCGGATGCTCAGTTGATTTGATGAGGTGTGTTCCCTTCAGTCCTTATTAGTCTGGAACAACACTAATAGTGCTCAAGTTGTTTCATGCATGTTGACTTTTTCTTCTGGCTGGCTTGTCCATACTAGAAAACTTGCATTGATGCTTTTTGTGTGACACTAGTTCAGAAAACAGCTCAAGCAGAGGCATGGCGATGCCGGGTCAGTTCAACACAGCTGAGCTACGGCGGGCATGACGGAGGCGGCGCAGGTGAAGCCGTAAGAGCCTGCTCCAGGGCGGCTCGTAGACGGGACTGACCGGCAAGGCGGCGACTCGCCGTACAGAGGAAGATGGTGAGTTAAACAGAGGAGTCTGAATCCATTGATAATTTGCTTCCCGGGTCATGGCTGTTGCCGGGTCGGTCCCAGTTGAACAGATCGGGTCGTGGTCTTCGCTTTGGTAATTGAAAAACTGAACCAATACTACTAGTAGTTTCATGTACTAGTACTAATACTAGTTGCTGACTTGATCAAAACAAGGGCCGGTTGGGACTTGATCAAAACAATGATTAGAAAACGAACTCTGGATCTTGCTAGATAGATTACTCTCATGGACAGTACTCAAGTACTTGGTGGGTCACGGACAGTAGCAGCGAAGTAGTACTCGGGATTTGACCCTTGCTCACACACGTGCAGGCTGATACGGATTGATCTGACACGGCGGTCACAGCATAATTTCCTGTCGGCCTCGACGACACACAATTATAGCCGCAAAAAATTGATCTTCTATTCGGTTTCGACGGATCGCGTCAAACGGTGATATACAGCAGACCCAAAATCCTAAACTCCCTTGAACTCAAACTCATCGGCGTCACCGCTGACCACTTTTTCAATCCTGACCAATGGTCTCATAATTGGTGTGAATTCTTCCACGCCGGCTCTTGTTCAGCCGAAAAATTGCAAACTCCTCGATCCCTAGGGAGATCCCTCCAAAAACTCAACACCACCGTGCGCGAGCCTCACGGTGGGCACCAACTGTCGTGAAATTGTCACGACAGATGTCCTAGTGTGAGGACTTAGTCGCGAGGCCAACACATCTATGTGGTAGCTTGAGAGGGGTTGAGCGGAATCGAAAGACGCAACACAAGACAAGGATTTAGACAGCTTCGGGCCCCGGGAAACATCATCCGGTAATAACCCTACATGTTGTTTGTGGCTAGATCTCATTATACTCATGAGAGAGTCACCGCCTAAGCCGACTCCCCCTTTGTGTCTAGCCCTAGATATTGTTTCTTGTTCCTTGTCCCCTCTTGGGGTGCCCTGCCTCTCCTTATATAAGTTGAAGGGGCGGGTTACATGACTAGTCATAGTAGGATTAGGATTACTCAATTACAAGTGGAGTCCTAGTCTTGCTTCCTTTGTAAGGGAATATTTCTTACGCTTTCCTCTTAAGCCGGCCCACCATAACATGAGCCGGCCTTCTGGGCCTTGGGCCTAGTCTTCTATCTGACCCGCCGTCGGGGTCATCCGTGAGTCGTCAGGCTCGTGAGTCGTCTGACCAGTGAGCCGCCAGACCCGTGAGTCGCCAGTCCTCCGGCAGGTCATCGGTGAAGCGCCAAGTCCGGCCGGGTCATACTTCCAGCCGGGTCATACCGCGGAGTATATCCCGACAAGCTACATGCACCGTAACAGTGCACCTAAATGGATGACAAAAACACATGTGTCTCACTGGGTGCATGTTTACTCCCCGTGCAACAAATTTCAAACAATGAGAATCTTGATTTTTAGATTCTAGTACATCCAAAACTTATTTGAAGTTCATGAAACTTATCGTGTTGTCATATGGACATCAATATAAAGTTGCATTGTACTTTTTTGGGTCCAATTTGAGACCAGATTTGATGTAATCTTTATCTAATTACAAACAGGGGATTGTTAATAATGGGAACCAATATCCCAAACGAACTATTTATTCGAACCGTGAGTGTTAGATGGATACGTGCCATGCTTCGGTTAAGCAATAAAGCGACATCATGAATCATCGAAATAGAAAAACAATACACGTGCCGCCACGTGACCTGTGTGCCGTGCGAGCAGGCGTGAGTTGATGGGACACATGCAAGCAGTCCGCTGCGTAGGCAAACCGGGAGGCGTGCGTGCAGGTGTGTGAATTGACGGAGGCGTGCTTGCCGCGCAGTGTCATCGGGAGGTGTGCGAGTAGCTGTGTGAAATGATGGTAGGCATGCCAGCAGTCCGGTGCGCAGGCTCACCGGGAGGCGAGCCAGCGGTTTGACCGCCGCCTGCCTCTCTCCCACTACTCCATATTAAGAGCTCTCCCATATTAGTGGTGCGCCTGAGCGGCCGCACCTCCCATCCTCACCACACACATAATCCTCTCTCTCCGCTTGCATCCTTGACACCGCTCTCAGTCATCAAAGCCGTCAGTGTATGAGGATGCCGCCGAAGCGCCCCATTGGAGGGAGTGGTGACGCCAAGTATCGGAGCACGTCGTGGAGATGGAGACAGAGGTTGCCTTCGTCGTCGACGGCGTCGAGCTTCCACAGCCGGGGGTGGAGTTCCACACCGACTCTGGTGACGACTCGGGCGACGACTCCGACGACCACTCCGGCGACGACTCCGACGACGATGGACAATTGGTTAGTCATCTATACCCATTTATGTGTCAAATAGATCCTAGGGTTTCTCTGGTTACTTCTGCCTCCCCCTTTTTGGAATAGAAATCCTATATTTATGTTCCCCAATCCATGAAATCTGAGTAAGTTTCGTTAGATCTGTGTAGTGTATTGATTGTTTGAGTGGTACAAGTGATAAGTGATTAGTTGTTTCATCTGCGAAAATGATTTCTGCTAGTAATCCGACTAGGGTTAGTGTTCATGCTAATAATTCCTAGCCAGGACTTGACAATTGATTTTGAATGACCTCATCACCCAATTCAAAAAAGAAAAAAGAAAACCCTCGCCATCCCCACGTCACAAAAATCCTCACCCCCGCCCGCCACCCCTACCTCTGGTCCCCATTCACAAGCTCCTCCGCGTCTATGCATGGCACCGCCTATCGCGGCGGTACCACTTAGCTTGACGCCTGCCGCCGCCGCCAAGCTGCCGGCAAACCCCACCGCATTTCGCCACTTCCACTTGCCGCCGCCTATCGCCATCGACTTTCTCGATGCTGCTCGCGGTCGACCCAGCTCCGCTCAGTTGGGGAATCTGCCGTACTGAGGGTTCTTTCTCATGGACGGTGAGGTAACTAATTTAATGAGATATTATCTCATCTCTTATCCCAGTTCATCTGCCTCCTTTAATCAGCCGGCGAAAATCACCGTCAATTCATTTTTATTTGAGCTGATTTGAGGGTTTTCTTTCATTCATAGATTGTACAGTGCGCTGACACATCAGGACTTTGCGACCTCCGCCAGAGATTCCATCTCACTATACCAGATGACTTGAGTATGTGCGCAGTATGTTCAGTCTCACCCTAAACCAGTTGGCATGGCCTACTTTCCTGAACATATTCTAAATATTACTAGATTTGGATAAAAGGTGCCACATGCACCATATACGTCAAAGGGGATTTTTTCCCTCTTCTTTCTATATTAGGCAAATTAATGATGTATTGTTCTTTCGATTACTCTCATATTTCCAAGATATCATGTTTACCCTATCTGTTTAATTATAGATTTTTGTCCTTCGGTTTCAACTGATGTGCAGTTCTTTCAATTTAGGCCCATATTTGCATGTTACTATATTTTCTTTAACAATCCTACCATTTTCTACAGCACATCCCTTGCTATGCAACAGATTATGTAGTGCATAATTTTTCCCTTTTACATAGATCAAGGCTGCACGGATGTCATACTGCACACAAACTATGGATTTACAATCGTTGCTACTGTAAGACTTGATGAACGTGGTGACTCCTATTTTGGCGCTGGCTTTTGGAAAGAAATTTCTATGTTTTATGTACTGAAAGCTGGCACTAAAATTGCACTGCACATAGAAGGGCCTGGTCATGAGATATATGCTAACTTCCCCGACAAAATCATTCGTCCAGACTTTGTCCGAAGTAAGTTTTCTTTTCAACTATCTGCATGTTGACATACTCAGCAATGTCAAATGAATTGTGTAGTATTTAAGCAACCAATTGTTATTCCCTTTTCTTACTATATTCCTATCTAATAACTTCTAGTTACCAATACACTTTTCTATTGCCCTATTTTAACTAAATATTCCTTGTACTCTCATTTCTATCAGAAAGCGCCACTGACAAGGAGACTCGGGAGGTGGAGAACAGGGCTGCCAACAAGCGGAGGCGGGGCGAGCTAGAACCGCAAGTGACTCCAGCACCCCTAGACTTCATCAACAGCCTCCCCGATGATATGTTGACAGTCATCATCTCCCTCCTCCCAATCAAATGTGGGGCGCAGACAACCGTCCTTTCTCGGCGGTGGCACCCCCTACGAAAGTCCACCCCTCTCGACCTCATCGACACCCATGAGCTCTGCCATGGCTATCACAAAAGCTTGGATACGTTCTCCAAGATCCTTGGAAGTCACCTTGGCCCAACCAGAGGCCTTAGAATGGGCAAGTTTCATTCCAATGGCAGGGACCGAGCCAAGCTTGACGACTGGTTCCGATCCCCTGCCCTAGATCAGCTCGAGGAGCTCATTTTTGATGATGGGCATATGCGCTCGCTGCCAACGTCCGTGCTCCGCCGCGCGCCCACGCTACTCGTCGCCAAGTTCAGTAACTGCCATACCCCCCTTAATGACGCGCCCGCTCTTATTCTACCACGATTGAAGCACCTCGAGATCATCGTAGTCTGCCTCTCAAACAGTGGCATGGAGCGCCTACTCCGTGGCTGTACTGCACTCGAGTACCTTCGTCTTCAAGAGATCAATGGGTTGAGTACATTCCACATCACATCTATGACTCTCCGGACTATTTATGTGTGTTGCTGGTTTGGCAAGAAGACATCACAAGATGTGTACCATGGTATGGCCATTGAGGACACACCTGCACTTGAGAGATTACTTGTACTTGATCAAGTAGGTCCAACAAGAATCAATGTCATTTCTGCATCGAAATTGACAATGCCGAGCTACTCGTCTGACAAATACTCCGAACTTGTTATTGGATCCACACCCATTCAGGTACAACAGCGGCCTTCTACCTCTCCTTCTATAAATTAACATTATTTCTAATTTTGAAGATGTTTGTTCGTTTGTCATTCAGAAAATGATTCTGACAAGCTTGACCGCGAAACTGCATATAGTGAAGGTCTTGGCACTAGATTCTATCGGCCCCAACCTGGAGCAAGTTGTCAATTTCCTGAGATGCTTTTCGTGCTTGGAGAAGCTATATATCGAGGTGATGTTCCTTTCTTGTTAAATGTTAGCCATAGGGGAGTTCAATTTGTGACACCTTTTTCCAAGTTTACAATGACAATGTACTACGATTTCTGAAGGATTCTTTTGGAGGATTTCAGTACATACATGTCTCCTTTTCCAAGTTTACAATGACAATGCTTGATCCATATGGTTACAGTCCATATGCATTTCTCCTTTGGATTCATTGTACTAGTTTTCTTAGGGAACTTTTCATCCACTCCAACATCTTGTGAAGATCGAAGATGGCATGTTAATGCCCATGTTAATCATGTGAGATCGAAGATGGCATGTTAGTGCATTTTACAAATCCTGCAAACCAAATAGGCTTGTAGTAGTGTTCCAAACTGCATCTAGGCACTAACATGTTTTCTTCTTTTGCAGATAAGATTAGGCCCAGTGGTGGATGATGTGATACACTATAACAATCACGTCGAATGCCTAGATCTGCATCTCTCAAAAATTACTTTGGACTCCTATCGAGGGACCTTACTGGATATTATATTCGCCAGGTTCTTTGTTATTAGAGCAAGGGTGCTGAAGGTAATGAGATTTTCCCTACATTTATTTTACAAAAATGAATGGTTTGTTGATCAGCGTTGGCGCCTGCGGCAGAATGGAATAGGCTCCAAAAATGCTGAATTTCATTTTGGAACTTCAGATGACAGAGTAATCGGAACTCATTGTGTCAACCCCATACATGACTTCTCAGTGGCTGACCCCTTTGCAAAAGTTGTGAGGTTTCGAAACCAGACTAAGAAGTGGTAATATTAGTTTGAACCTCTCTGATATCAATGTTTAGCGGATCAATGTGAGCGTTTGCAACTGATGAGTTGAATTTCATTTCTAATATCAGTTTGAACCTTGTAATCTTCGAATTTGAGCCATATAACTCTGGAATTTGAACCTTGTAATATTTCGAGCTTTTGTGGTACAATCATTGAAATGGCATCGTATGAGACTCGTATATTGGTAACACTATTTTGACCTTAATATGCAACAGATTTGATTTTATTAACCATTCTCGAATTTGCTTACCTTGTCGATCTCACAGCACACGATATGTATAGCTAACTCGACTGTGATCTTCGACATTATTGCACACAGTTGGTTTCTTCCATCGTGTGCCCTATAGAGCGCAAAATTAATTATCACACTCGAGTGTCCGTCATTGCCCTTCTGTGTAACTTTGACCTCATCACCCACGGGTAAACTTATGACCGAAGTCATTCCACACACTTCGTTTTTACAAAGCTTTTTGCCAATAAACGCCCATGATTTGTCCCTCTTCTAGCCGACGCATGGCAAACCAAGCCGGGCGGGAAGCTTGCACGATTAACTGTGCGGTAGCGCGGGAACAGGCTCACCGATGATACATTTGGCGCCTCTTCGAGCCCACGCGTGGTCAAGCTGTGGTGCGGTGTTGTAAAGCGTGCACTGGAATCCTCCGCTACGAACGTTGTGACAAGACGTGAGGATTATAGGTCGGCTGGCCCGCATTTGTTACAACGGCCATTTAAGCCTCTTGTGTCTCTTCAACCTTTCGATCGTGCTCCACCATTGCAAGAAGCACACCCACCATGACAAGTTCTTAGAGGGTATCCTACGCGGCTCCAATGGCGCTCCGAGCGACTGCTGACGACGAGCAGCAGTTCACCATGCATGCCGTGGTGGACACCCACCGAAGGTTCACGGAGCTCTCGGTGGTGTACACCAACAACCCGGTCTGGGTGGAGCACTTCATCCAGATCATGGAGATGTTGCTTGCCGAGGAGAAGTACAAGGTGGTCGGGTTCGACCTCGAGTACACCCGCACTCGTGCCGAGTGTCGTCCCAAGATCGTCGTTGCCCATATGTGCATGCACAACCACGTCCTCGTCTACCACTACTGCCTGGCCACAAGGCCTTGCGAGCGTTTCACCAGGTTTGTCAACATCCCCCACCACATGTTCGCTACGGTGGACATCACCAACGATGTCAAGGTGCTCAAGAATTCGGGCATCGCCTGCCAGAATCTTGTCGACATCCAGGGCCAATACAAGATCTGGGGCAGCAAGGAGCATGAGAAGGACTCACTGGTTCACCTCGCCGAGGCCATCGTCAACCCCTACTATAGGGACATGAAGGATTCTTGCAACAAGGACAAGCGTGCCTGGCACTCGGCCTGGATGGAGAAACTCGACAAAGCTCATGTCGTGTACGCGGCCAAGGAGGCGTACACGTGCTACGACATGTACATGTGGATCGTTGACATGAGGAAGTGCCTCCTTCCCCAAAACGGCCAGGGATCCAGCCAGAAGCAGGGCAATGGCAAGCGTCATCGCAACAAGAAGTAGATGATTAGATCCTCATTTATCCTAGTTTAGTATGCATGTAATTACTTACTTTGATGTGTGAAAATGTTGTGTGTGTAGTCACTTATGTAAGTGTATGCTTAATTTGGTTATGCAACACTGTCTTTTTAAGTATATATATGTTGATGCTTTGTAGATAGAGCAAATCACATCGCACACGGACTAAACAATGGAACCCGCCGGTGATGATTTCATCAATCACTGACAATTGTATACCAGCAATCGTTTGCTCACAACACACAAGGCTTGTTAACAGGAATCGTCTGTGTTGTTATCGGTCTTCCCACATATTTCTGATTACAGACCTGTTTGTCACGTATCAGACACATCTTGTTAAGTTAAACTGTTTTTGTTCTCTTGGCTCAACGCAAACAGTTCATCCGAGTGAACTGTATGCCGTATATCGCACACACCTTCAACTGGCTGCCCATTTCTGTTGTTCCTCCTCATCGCAAATAGCTCATCCGAGTGAACCTTATGCTCTACATCGCACATGCCTTCATCTGGCAGCCCGTTTCTTTTGTTCACCCTCATTGCAAACAGTTAATTGAACTGAACTATATGCCCTGAATCGCACACACAACAAAAATCTGAACCGTGTTTTATGCATCGGTCATCGCAAATGTTTTGCATCTTTTTTGACGGTTTTTTACACCACCGTTTGCAATTATTGCATCGCACACAGTTTTGTCGAAGGGTCTCTGATAGTAGTGTCGCATTAGCAGCATCCTGCAGTAGTGAGGTGTGCTTGGGAGCCTCCAATCGTGTGGAGAAACCAGGAAGTTTGTAAGGACAAGAAGATTTCCTACTTCGTGAAGATCTAACCCAAGTGAGGCTCTTACTGCATGGGCATAAGCCATGATGGACTCGGTTCCTCTGTGGAATCTTGCAACCATTATCCTTGAGATCATTGATCCTTGTGGTTGAAACTTCCATCAATGTGGACGTAAGATAGCACTACCTATCGGAACCACGAGTCCAAAATCCTTTCCTGTCAACCTTTTTTGCGAATCTCTCAAACTCTACTCCCTAATTACTAGTGCTTGCATGATTGTTATTTACCGCTACTCATACCCTAGATATCGTGCATGGGTGTACACATTGTTATCTAGCTTGTGCCAAAATCTGCTAAGAATCAAGGAACATTAAAATTGTTAATCGGGCATTGCTAGTGTTTATTCGCCCCCTCTATGCATAGCCTTTTGATGCGACAAGTGGTATCATAGTTTTGATCTCCATTGCTTTGGTTGTATTGCCTCAGAGAAAGATGAATTTGTCTACTTTGTGAATTCTTAGGTGTAGAGTTCATATTCTCAATGGCGAGTGCTTTAACTTTTGGAAAGATGAGATGTTTAATATATTTGATGATTGCAACTTGAGTGAGCATATTCATCGTCCTTATGAACCCTCCATTGATCCTTTGCACCCAACCCCTAAAGAAGAACTTAACATGCTTCGTAATTTGAGAACTATAAGTCTTTTTGGTAGAGGTCTTCCTAATCGTACTCTTCATAGTATGAAAACTTTGAATGTGATTATACTTTGTGGAATGACTTAGAAAGATGACATCCAATTTTTTATCTTAAGAGCCTCGATGAGATTCTACATAAGATTACCGTTTTCCTTAAGATCATCAAGCCTGATGATCCCAACTTTGATAAGTACTTTTTTGAACTTAGAGATCTTATTCGTGTTAAAGAAAATCCTATCACCCTTGCTGATATTATCACCAAAGTTATTTGTATTCATTCTCTTGAACAATGTCATGCGCATGCAACTAATGAGAATAACTATTTAGGTGATCAAGAAGATGATGACATTGGTGAACATTGTTATTATGATGAGAGTGATGACGATGATGAGGAGTATGACAAGATATTGAGAAATCTTAGTCTCGTGGTGAATGTTCATAGAGACTATATGTGTGATGGAAAGGAATGGATTCCTGGTAGTGGTTGCACCGATCACATGACCGGCGACAAAGACATGTGTCGTGAGCTTGCTAACAGTGATGGTCCACACAAGTATGCGAATTTTAGATACAACTCCAAGGGCAAGGTAATTGGCCTTGGTAAGGTGGGCATATCACATGATAGCTCACTAAAAAAATGTCATGCTATTGAGTCTCTTGGATACAATCTACTATATGTATCTAGATTTGCCGATTTTGATTTTAATGTTCCATTTACCGAAGTAGATTATCAAGTTTTTTATCAAGATAATCATATATGGGTTTTACTGGTATTCGTAGAGACGATCTATACATTGTTGATTTCATTAAAAAAAATCTAAACCTCGTACATGTCTTATTACAAAATATTCTAAAGGATGGTTATGCATAGAAAACTAGAACATGTTGAAATGCGTAACCTTGATAATAAGCTAATCAAAAGATGATCATATTCTTGGTGTTAAAAATGTTATCTTTGACAAAGATAGACTTTGTAGTGCTTGTAAGCTCGAAAAAATTACCCGTGAAAATATCAATGCTACGAGGAGACCACTTGAACTACTTCACATGAATCTTTTTGGTTCAAATGCTTACAGACCACCTGACACTGGTTCTCACATTCTGCATTTATTCCATGTCTTTCGGCGTGCGTTTAGTGAAGAGACGTTCCCGTCGACTATAAATGTGTATGTGGCGACTTCGTCGTACCGGCTCAGTTTCTCAGAGGTGCTCACAGGGGTAGGGTGTACTTATGTGCGTTCATACTTCATAGAGATAAATGTATGCAAATGGTCACTTTAGAGGACGGGTACATTGGAGTATATTTTGAATAATGCCAAAATGCTTTTCTGAAGTTTCAAAAAATTCTGAAAACAAACCAACACGTTTATATGAATGTATATTACACATGTGCAAATTTTGATGCTGAAATAAGTAACCATGTGAGTTACACAAAAAAGACAAATCATGATTTTGGAAAAATGAACAATAAATGCATTATTCACTACTTGAAAATCATCATTTTGTCATTTTTGTATAGCTCACATGTTTACTTGTTTCATCACCAAACTTTACACATGTGTAATAACATCCATATGATCAGGTAGAATTATTTTCGGTTTTTTTGAAACTTTAAATGTGATTTGTAAAGTAATTAAAATAAAGTCCTCCGATACAGCCGGGCTCCAAAAATCCACTCTCGTAATGTGAGAAAAAATGAGATGATTCTATGAGACGACTGATAATCGGCCCAATTACCGTTGATGAGGCTCAGTTGGCAGATACAACCAGATCAACGGATGAGATCTCTTCTCCGCATTCCCAAATGTTCCTCGTCCGCCGCCGCCTCCTCTCCACCGCTGCGGCGGTTGCCGCTGCTCGCGGCCCACCGCCGGTCCGCGTCGCCTTGACGGACTCAGCCGGCCGCGGAGTCTTCGCTACCCGCCCCATCGCCAGCGGCGAGGTCCTCCACTCGGCGCAGCCTCTCGTGACCCATCCGTCCCGCTCTCTCTTCCACGAGGTGAGCGCCCGCCGCCCCCCACTTGCTTCATATTCGCTACGAATGGAGTGAACTATGTCGGATTGGTGTCCTCAGGTATGCTACCGCTGCCTCAAGAGGAAAGCGGGGAAGAGCGACGACTTGAAAGGGGGCTGCTACTTCTGCAGCGACGCGTGCCGGGAGCATGCCGAGGTGAGGATACCTTTGCACTATTCCTCCTGCAGATTCAGTAGGTTTTAGTGGTCTCGTATTATTCATTTGTACAGTTCCAGTAAGGACAGTGTGTGCTACCTTGTTCTTCTGTGAGCATTGACTCTAGTCTTCACACTATTATTCTTAATAAAGAGATTGCGATTTGTCATGACCGCTTAACTATATTGTATGATGCTCCTTGGACTGTCAGACGGATAAAAGATACCATTGCTAATTCCGCTTCTTTCAGAAGAGCAAAATTACTGTCTCTTTTAAGCGGCTAAGATGTGTGGTTTCATCCTTGTTTAGGGATTCCATGGCATTGAGAAGAAGGCGGATTGGTCTTTGTTAGATGACCACTGTAGGTATGTTTGTTACTACATTTCATCATGATGTTGATGTGCATCTCATGACTTCTCTCTAATAACGTTGTCAGTTATATTCGTTTTGTTATTGTTATGATATTGCCGTTTTGCTTGACATTCGATTGTCAGTGTAACATCTTGGCTTATCTGTCTTTATTCTTGTATGCTCTGAAGTTCACGTGGTCTCAAGTACCCATACATGGTCAAGCGGCTGGCTTGCATGGTTATATCAGGAGACGTTGGTGCAGATTGTCTTGACATTCTTCAGCCAGCCCAATTGCACCAGGGTACACTTATTGAGGTAACCCTTTTTTCCGAGCTGTCGAGCTAGTTTTTTATACTGAGAATGGAGTTGATTTTTTCTTATGCTTCATATGTCCATCTTCACACAGAAAAAAGAATGTCATAGCATTCACATGTTTCTTTCCTTATGTTGTTGTACGGTTGGTCCTGACATGGATATAATTGGAACATAATAGATGGACGAGGAGTTCGAATTGTTGAAGTCCACTTTTAGGAAGGCAGGGTTTCAGGAAGAACTCACAACTTGTATCCTTTTATATCTTATTTCACCCTCTCTATCATTTGGTTTTCCTGGACTTATTACAACCTCATTTTCATGGTTAAGTTTCTTTGACAGTATTAGTTTTGACCAAACAATGGTACATCAATGTACTTGCAAGAATACGTGTCAATGCATTCCGTATTGAATTGGTTGCAAGTTCATATGAGGATCTTCTATCCTCAGCAGTAGCCTCGGTAGCATGTGATGCATCAGTTGGCAATGCTGTATATATCCTCCCCTCGTTCTACAACCATGACTGTGGTATGGCTCTTCACATGCTCCTGTTAACGGGAAAGGGGAGATTAATATCTATCATAATGGCTCTTATTATGACTTCTAAAGTTCTTATTTGAAAGCAAAGATTTAACTGCTGCATTTCCCTGTGACATAAAATTTGTTGTTGTCTTGTTGTGGCATAGTAAATGTTGATTGTGCTGTCTGAGTTTTCAATATTATTTTAGTACTATGCAACTCCAAGTTATACCCACTAATGTAGCATTTGTTTGCTTTCATTTCACTCGATGATGAAGTACCTATATTGTTTTACATTCGAAAGATGATTAATTGTCTTCCAATTGATGCATTAGAAAGAAGATTGCTAGTATAATGGTGACACACACCAATGGATGTAATTTCATCCTATAATAAAGCAGCGAGTTTTCTACTTCTTGGCTCTCGCTTCCCTTTCTTTTCAAATTCAAATCCAAATATCCATATTCTTTTCCTGTCAACTTGCAGATCCAAATACTCACATAGTTTGGCTGGAAAATGCAGACGCTAAATTGACGACCCTTCGTGATATTGACGAAGGTATAGATAGGTGTAGCCGTACCTATGTAGCCTTTGTTCTCTTGACAACAGTTAAAAGCAAAAACACTGATGGGTACCAATATCTTAATGCTGCTCTTTTGCATCTGTCATAGGTGAAGAGCTGCGTATCTGCTACATTGATGCAAGCATGGATGTGAACGCCAGGCAGAAGATTCTCACTGAAGGATTTGGCTTCCAGTGCCGTTGCCAACGGTGCTTATCTGGGGACTAAAATTCATCTTTTACCTTAATGGCCGCTTCCCTTGACGTGCATGACATCAGTTTCTGCCATGGTTCATTGAATTCACATAAGGTCGCCGACCATGAGGACTGCACCTCTGCATCTGATGAAGCCAGTAGGCACCAACACTTGCAGGTTCCTGTGTCAAGATATGCCCCCATTGTGAAGTGAACTGGTAGAGTCCAAATACTTAATAGACAGTTTTATAGGTTGCCGCTGACCAAGTGCTAAAGATTGTAAGTTGACATTGTAAGATCATTAGGTGTTTGTTTAATGCCATGTTCGTTTAATGCCATTGTTGAAGTTTCACATATGTATTCAATCTTTGATGCATTCGCTATATAGATTTGTCAAAGCTACCATCAGTTTTTCTTTTTTGAAAGGAAAGCTACCATCGGTTCTTTGTGAAAGAAATCTGTCTTCACATCGTCATTTCTTATGCAGGTTAAACATGATAATTGAACCTGTCGAGCTATCTATGATGTGGAGAAAGAAGAATCAGTTAAAACATAACAAATTCAGTTCCCTGGATAATAGGCAAACATAATATTTTTACTTCAACTGTACAGTGTCCTTTTGATTTGTAATGTTAAGATAGTTCAATCAGTATCCTTCCAATTTGCAAAGAGCAGCTTCATCGTCGCTCCTGTTTTCAGTTTAATTTAATGATCAGTTGATGAATGGAATTGATTTTTGTATTAACAGTTCTGTGTCTCCCACTCTCTACATACTTTTAGAGTTTCATTGACCCCAACAAACTGAGACATTGGGGAAACATGGGCCGCCTGCACATTTTCTAGTTATACTCCCTCCGTTCGGAATTACTTGTCTCGGAAATGGATGTGTCTAGAACTAAAATAAGTCTAGATACATCCATTTTTGCGACAAGTAATTCCGAACGGAGGGAGTACTTTCTAGGAAGATGTACTCGTCGAACTGAGGATGTCCGGCTCATACCATGCCGAATTTTGTACACCAACAGTTGATACATACAGGTCTTTATAAATGGTCAGTATAGTCCTAATTAAGCAAGCTTGGCAATCGCATACGACACAGCAAGTCACTCATAGAAGCACCATAACATTGCAGCTACTTTGCTCGAAACACCTCAAAACTCCCCAAAAGAAAGGCTTGCATAATGTTTATTTATTTAATTGTTTTTATGGTAACATGATTCCCTTGATGAATGTGTCACCAACTTATCTTGTTTAACTGTTTACATGAATCAGAAATAATTTGCAAGGATTGACAACCAAGCTTGTCCCAGTTGGATGCTCAGTTCAGGAGTCCAGACGCTCGGTAGGATTCAACGCTGTCCCCGAGGGTCTTCTCTACAGGCCTGAAGGTCCACCCTAGCTTCTGAAGTTTCTCTGAACTGTAAACAAGATTTCCTTCCACTTCCGTAAAGCTACATAGTAATTTGGAGAGAAAAATAAGTTTCATACAAGTTAAGCATGGAAAAGCAGGGGTGAAGGACACACATCGAGCAGCATTGGTTGATTTGGTGAAACAACATTGGTTCATTAAAATTTTACAGTCCATGTCACAAACTACATGCTCACTGGTATGGATACATGCAAAGTGTTACAATTCTAGGAATGTGAATCTCTATTAGGCTTTACTCAATTTGTCAGCCCCATTCAATTACTTGAATTCTACAATTAGTAATATCAGGAAAGACAAATGGATGGTGAATTCTTCTAGTACCTTTTCGAAGTGAACTGAAGGTTATTTATCCTTCCTTTTTAGGCAGTGCCAACTAACTCATGATATATAAAATAGCCATAGCGCGGGTAAGATAAACAAAGTTGCTTGCCGAGGAATGCGCTTACCTTTTGGGATATGTGTAGGTTGGATATAAGGTCTTCAGTATGTTTACCATATCACAGACTTTTATTGCAGGTGCATTACATATGTACCGTCCAGACATCTCTGGATTCTCATACGCCAGAAGAATAGCATCGGCAACATCACGAACATCCACTATATCCCTGCTTTTATTTTCTACAGTATCATGTTCTCCTGCAAAAAGATAGATGTTTTAGTAATACAGAAACAGAATTATAATCCTAAACTAGTTTGGTGAACAGCTTCATTTTTTTTTTTGAGGGATGGTGAACAGCTTCATTTTAATGATATGCAGGTCTTCTTTGCAATTAAATAGTATCCTTTGTTCAGTTGGAAATGTGCAATCGAGTGCAGAGATCCTTTTTGATGTCCAATATATAATGAAAACAAAGAGAAGACTAACATAACAACATAACACACCCACCTTTCAAATAATTAAGGAGAACTTTACTGCTCGTATTTACTGTGGACTGCATCAAGGGTCCAATTACCAATGATGGGCATATAGTTACAATGTCCAACGCAGTTTTTGCTGCATAAGAAAAAGCCTCGCGCTCCGCCAGTGTTTTGGAAAGGTAATACCAATCCTGCAATATGACAACACATGTTTGTTCTGAAATAGGTGATCCGGAAAACATAATTATCTTATATAAGAATAACAAGACAGGAAAAGTATCTTGTGTGGTTAGCGGAAGAATTTTGTATTAACCAAAAGCTGAAAGCCAATTATTGCTGATGCTTCCCTTTTGGAAAATCCTCTCTTGTGTGGTCTAGAGACATGGACGAGCATGAATAGAAACAGAGTGCATGAATAGAAAGTGACTTTGAGTTTGCCTGTTTAGAGTCAGAGCAGCCAACCTGTTAGTTAAAACTAAATTTTCAGTCAATGCCAACTACCAATAGGGTTTTGCTCTGTTTTGCTTCCTTTTTTTATTGTATTCTTCCTACTTTTGGTTAGTTTGTAGGTGTTGGCTAGCCTAGACCTTGTATTTTTTCTTCTTGGTTTTGGCCGGTTTGCTTTGCAACTTTTGTGCCTTCTTGGCCATAGGTTTTGTTAATAAGAGGTAATTACAAGAGTCTATTTCAAATCGTGAGCTGCTGATGAGATAGGTATACTGTTAAACTTCATGCACTAGCCAAAAGTCCGAACTGATGGAAAGGGCTAGTGCAATCCACATATACTGTAACACCCCCTCTCACGTGTTACAGAGAAGACAAGTCAACACGTGCAACCGGAAGAGAGCGACGGCGCGCGAAACTCACGTATGACTCAAGAGGCCTATACGTGGACACAAAGGGCTAGTGCAATCCACATATACTGTAACATATACATGGCTCAGATTAATAATATCCCACCAACACAAATAACAGGGTGAACTCAAGACATAAAAAGGAGTTCCATCAACGAAATATTTAACCAGAAAAGACAGTAAGTGTTCGAATGGGCTCTAGACTGATGATCAACACAAGGTGGACCGAATCTCGCTAAAAGATACAGCTCTAGGGAGGATCAAGGCCAGCGAGCAAGTGACTGATTAGATAAGATTCTTTCTGGACATTTGTTCTCATGCTGGGATGTGGTGTTGCAGTAGACATGTGAGTGTAACGGGTTTTTTGTTGTGTTTTCGCAGCTAAACGCTAGTGGTCTACATTGAGCTTAGTGGTTTCAATCGGATCGAAGTTAGAACTTAGAACTAGAGTGGTTTACCCACCCTTTGATTTAAAGAAAGAGGTAAATGACAACATTAACATCCTATACTACATTCCAAGTGAAACATTGAGCCTGAAAATTAGGAGTCTGTAATACAGGTGTTGCGTTACTTACCCCATTCTTTCTGCAGTAGTCCTCGTCTGACCAGCTCTCTTCATCAAAGGCTTTGCCCTTGGGCCAGTGAGGATTAGCGACAACTGCAGCACCTGAAGACACCATGACTACTCGCTTAACTTTCGCCTCATGGCAGGCCTTCAGCACGTTCAGTGTGCCTGTTACAGCAGGAGCTATGATCTCTGCCTGCAGAGCAGCAACGAATACATCATCAGAATAAATAATCATCTCTAGAAATCAACTGTGTGGTCTAAATGCAGATAATAATGGCACTGGCAAAAGAAAAGAAGTAATGTATGGCAGGTGAGCCTCAAACCGGATAGCCAGATGCTGCACAAAGCATAAACATCTGCTACACTGCTTCCATGACCCAAATAAAGCATGGTTAAATGTTGCAGATCTCACGCTTTATACAGTATACATTCAGAATGTCTCCTGCCAGTCAGAGATCGTCGTCCTTTTAGGGATCTTTGGACAACGTTCTTGAGAACATTTCTGCCGAAGGTCAGGTAAAGTTACTCCTGCTGACAGACTGCATTCTACCAAGGGGACAGTTTTTTTATTTTTTGGAATTTTTACAGAGGGGACAGTTGTTGATAGTTCACCTCGGGGTTCGTTGATCGGCCAGAGGGGACAGGGCAGGCCACATGGAAGACGCCATCACAGCCAGCAATCACCGATGCTACGCTGTCGTAGTCCAAAAGGTCAGCCCTGACGAGCTGCAACCTTTCCTCGGCACCTTCTAGCACATTGAGGTGGGCATTCTTAGCATCACCTGCATCACAAAGCATGTCACCACCAGCGTATATAACACAACATTCTTTGTCCAAAACATGTACACGTACTTGTTATTTTTGTGAAAATGGAAGCTTAGCCAAACCATCAAAACAAGTATGCTCAAGTAATCTTGAAATTTTAAGAAACTATAGGAACGTAGGATCTTCTGATTCTTGTGGTTTGTTCCAAGTTTTGCTCCATGAGAATGGATCTCAAGAAGAAGAAAAAAAACGGAGCATCAAATTTTAGGATCTCAAAATGCTTCAGCTGACTTCCAAGTCCCAGCAACCACGTATGCTCGGCTGGCCTGCTTCGCCGCATTTCGTATCAACAGCAACCATTCTACTACTGAAAATATGGGAGCGACGGAAGGAAGGCCGGGGCGCGCTCTTACCGGGATCGCGGGCGGTGCCGCGGACGGTGTAGCGGGTCTTGGAGTCGGAGAGGAGGAGCTTGACGAGCCACGAGGCG
>NC_057813.1:539851886-539897909 GCF_018294505.1 Triticum aestivum | reverse complement strand
TCCTTCCGCGTCTCGCCGCGCGCCGCGCTGGCCTCGTGCGGGGTTTATAATTTTGAAAGATTCACAGAGTCTTTCGGCTTTCGTCTTTTGTTTTGCGATTTTCTCCGTGTGTAGTCCTCGACCTTTCCTGTAGATCAATGGGATGGGAGCGTCGTCTCACATGAGAAAAATATACTAGTATTTTCCAGTGTACAACCACCCCTAATCATCCAGCCGCATATTGATTCTTCTTTATTCTTTATGATCTAATTTTCCTTTCAAAAAGGAACATCAAGTACAACACGTGTGGTGTGTGCACACACGCTACCACACGCACAAGTTAGACGATGGCACATATTTTTTTCTCTAAAAAGGAACTGTTTTTAGGATCACTCTAAAAAAGAACTTGGAACCAACACCGACACGTAAGTTTGGCTTATGGGTCATATGCATCAGACAAAACATTAAAATCAGATTTAAAAAATTAAACAGTTCTATTTTTTTTTAAAACATAGTCAAATATTTGACTCACATGTAAATTTTCGTGTATAAGTGACATACGTCGTGGTCTGGACGACAAAATAGGTGCTCTAGAAAAGCCATTGTTCAAGCATATTTTAGGCCCGCTTTTGTCTTTTCGCCTAAATCACCACGGATGTCATTTCTTCACGAAGTTCACATGTGAGAATAACACTTGGCCATGTTTTCAAATTAGAATTGTTTAACTTTTTTATTGCTATTTTTAGATTTTACTGTTTTCGGATGCACGTGGAACCATATCCACTATAGCATCCCGACATTAGGCATCCTATCCTCTATTCCTAAATAGTTGTGATTAATTATTTTTTCTTATATCCATACAATTATGTCAAATAACAAGTCACAATCAACATATGAAATTTTAGTTTCAGCCTCATATTATTATTCCAAATATTCATGTTTCATATGACTAAATCTCATCGAAACATATTACAATCAATTCCTTGGTCAAACGCAACATATATATAGCAATCCTAAACTAAGTGCGAGCGTAAAATAGAAATTCATGTCGGTTTCATGCATGTTAATAGTGGGATTTAATCTGTTGTTAACAAAAAGAAGGTAATTCAAGATTCTGATGAATTTGAATAAGTCTGCCAACCATTTGAATTTTATATGTTTTATGGATAGGAGCTACTTTTTTAAAATAGGCACCTTTTTCTTGCATTTAGATGCTTTTTTATACATGTACTTCAATTTTGAGTTGTATATGTAAATGTAGAAATTTATTTATTAATACCTAAATGATACCAACTGAATTAAGAATCCTACCTTTGACATTCACAAATATAATGTAGTATGTTATATGCAGAAAATGTTTGAAACTTTTCAATGTGTTTTTTGGAAGATACGACATGGTGTACCTTAACTTAGTATTTAAAACTAAAAAAAATATTATATAAAAATATGGGACATAAAAGTATGTTTATGCATAATATTGTAAAATCAAGTTGTTATCTAAATCTCTCCCTCAAAAAAAATTGTTCTCTAAATCTCAACTGAAAACAATAAAGAAATGTTCTATGGAGTTCAAACTTCATATTTTAACTTTGAATTATATGATGCTTACTCCAAGATGCATCCGCCAGAAAAGCAATGCATGATCCAAGATTTGTGAAATTGTTAGACATTTTAAACACTATCTTATGAGATCATGACCCCATACAAATTTTTGTACTTTCATATCACATTTTAGATTGCATAAAAATAAAAATAAAAATAAAAATAAATATTACACATGTGAAGGTTTGAACTTTTCCAAGGAAACTTTAAAAAAACTGGATAGGAGCTACAAAGTTATGGACGTAACTAAATATGATTTTTGTTCAGAGTCCTTTTTTTCATACATATAGTTTGATTGTGAATTATATCGAGTAAATAGCTAGAAATTTACTTAATACATAAAATAATAGCAAATGAATTAAAGAGATACTAACTTTGACATGAACAAATATAATTTAGTATCTTCCATGTACAAAATGTTTCGAGCGTTTTAGATAAATATTTTTGGAAGATACCCCCTCTGTGAAGAAATATAAGAGCGTTTAGATCACTAGTACTACACAAGAAACCTTAATGTGGTATTTGAAAATATAATACGTATACAATATTACATAACAAGAGGAACATAAAGGAATATTTGTGCATAATAGCCTAAAATCAAGTTTCTTTCTAAAATCTCAAAGTTTTGCAGTGGTATGTGACAGATTGGGACCATAACGGATCAACAGATTTCTTGCAGTGCCTTATTCCTATCCTGTTTTTATTTGGAATATCTTTGTCGAATGTTTCCAACTGAATTCTTCAAAATCTCTTGATTTTTCTTCAATAAATAAATAAAAATTCTTTTAATTGTGCTACCGAATACTATTGTTGCATCATTCTAAACCATACTGAAATAGTCTTATGGGGTAAATACGTCTAGCTTTGATAGTTGATGTGATATACAAAAAGTGATTTTTTTAGCAAAAACAGTGGGGAAGGCCCCCACTGTAACTCTGATTTTCATTAATATGATGGAAAGTTACAAATGGATGTACATGATGAAGGCAAAGAAAGAAAGAAAAATATCTACAAATAATCCAGCCAACTTTGCATGCCCTCTTTCAATCCAGGTTTTGCTTTTTTTATGATCATGTTGAAGTGTTCCTTGAATGTGGCTAGACAGTATGCCATATTCTTGGTCTTGTGATCAAATATGACGTTATTCCTGTGCTTCCATAGACTCCAACATCCAGCTATTAGGCATTCTGTGAAACAACCAGAGGTATTCTGCTTCTTACCCTCTAGGGGCATTTCAGTGAGGTTGTAATCAGTGTCCCATTGATAACCAATGTTCATCCAGAAGTTTTGGCTGAAATCACAACTAAAGAAAAGGTGCATTAGATGTTCATTAGGCTCATCATCACACAACACACATTTGCTTGTCTTAATGTAGAAATTCTTCCTGTTGAGTAGGTCTCTAGTGTTCAATCTGTCTTGTAGCAGAAGCCAAAAGAAGAATTTCTGCTTGGGTAGGGTACTTGACTTCCATATCCATTGATAGGGTTTAGGAGCATCAGCAAGGTTTCCCATGTATTCCAGATATATTCTTTTATTAGAGTATTTTGTGCCATCCCAATAAAATTTCCATGTGTCTGGTAAGGATTGGTTATCTCTGCCATTGATCAGATCTCTGAGGTTGTTACTATGTTGTACAGCAATAGGGGACATAGGCAAATGAAACATGTCATAAGAATCATTGTCATCCATGTTGCTGACAGTTGCTAGAGTGATGTCCACATTTTTTGCATAATAGTAAAGTTGAGGCATTGTGTAGGACAGTGCATGAGTGCACCATTTGACTGACCATAGCTTGATTGTACTTCCATTACCAGCATAGCATATAGTCATGTCTTTGAACTCTTGCAACATAGAGCAACAACCCCTCCACCAAAATGATCCCACCTTGGTGGGGAAGTTTGGTACCTCATCATTGTCATAGTAATTGTTCCAAATAAGTTTAACCCAGGGAATATCATGCTTGTTAAAAATTTTGAATATGAATTTGGTAAGCAGAGTTTTGTTTTGTATTCTCAGATCTAGAACACCAAGGCCCCCTGCTTTTTTTGGTAGGCAAACATTATCCCATTTGACAAGACAGTTTCCCTTTTTGTTGATACCTTTGCCATACCAAAGAGAATTTCTACCAGATTTTTCTAAGTGGTCCAATATGGTGAGAGGTACTCTAATGCATCACATAGCAAATATGGGAAGAGCAGCAACTATGGATTTGAGATGAACAAGTCTCCCTGAATACGTCATCAAGGAAGCTATACCAGATAGTCTGTGATCAAGCCTAGATACCATGGGCATCAGATTAGATACTTTGGGCTTGGTTGATCCCATTGGAAGGCCAAGATATGTGAATGGCATTGCTTCTTTTCTGCAGATGAAAGTATTAGCTAGTTCCTGAGCTCTGTCATCAGAGATATTAATTGGCACCATAGATGATTTGATGTAGTTTACTACAAGCCCTGTGAATTTGGAGAAATTATCTAAGATCTCAGTGAATCTTCTAATCTTCTCCTCATCAGCAGGGAGGATAATTAGGGTATGATGGGATAGCATTCAGTATAGTTGGTCTCAATTGGTAAGGACAGGGTTCCATTTCTCTAGGCTTCATTAACCATAATTTGCAATAGTTCTCCAACCATAACATAAAGCAAAGGAGATAAAGGGTCTCCTTGCCTGACACCACATTTGCATTGGATGCACTTACCAGGTACACCATTGAGGATGACAGTGGTAGTGGCAGTGATAGGATAGATGTGACCCATCTGATCCATTTGTTGCTAAAGCCCAGGTGTTTCATCATGAACAATATGGCCTTGTAATTGACCTTGTCAAAAGCCTTCACAAAATCAATCTTGAATATAATGATTTCTCTCTTAGATTTATGGCACATATGTATGTATTCAAAACTCCATGCAAGGCAATCCTGAATATTTTTGGTTTTAATAAACCATATTGATTCTTGCTAATTCTAGATATAATAATCTGTTGTGCTCTGTTAGCAAGTAGCTTAGTAAGTATTTTGATAGGCATACTTACAAGAGATATAGGCCTATAATCATCAGGGGTTTCAGGATTATCATTCTTGGGTATTAGAGTAATGTAAGCAGTGTTAACAGGTGCCAGTGATACATTTTCATTATGGAAGTCATTGATGAACTTATAGAAGTAATGCTTGATGATGTGCCAACACTTCTTCATAAATAGGCCATTAAAACCATCAGGCCCAGGAGATTTGTCATTGGGCATTTTATTGATAATATCATCAATTTCTTCATTGGATAAATGCCTGTCAAGGTCTGAGAGATCATCGTGCATGGCTAGATGGGATATATCAAAATTCTGTATGCAGTTGATTTCAGTGCTAATCCTTTCCTTGAAAGATGCCCAAAGTATAGCAACTTTATGGTCATGATCAAATATTTGTTGCCCCTCCTTTGTCATAAGATATGTGATGTAGTTGTGCCTAAATACATGAGTAGCAATGGCATGAAAAAACTTGGTATTTTCATCTCCAAGATTTGCCCATCTGATGTTGGCCCTAATTCTCCAATATATTCTCTTTGCTTCCAGTAGTTTGTTGGTATGATTGATGAGAAATTCCATGAAATTCCTTTCCACCCTAGATAGTGGTCTTTGCTCCTCTAGCCCATCAAGTAACTTCACATAGAAACAACAGTTATCAATAATTTTATTCAGTTGGGAGTATTGCTTACTCCAAGCTTTCAGACCTCTTCTTATAGCTTTGAACTTGAAATTTAATTTTTTTTGCAGAGTCAGAGAAATGTGTGGAATTTAGCTAGTGCTTTTCCACAGTTTCAATAAATCCACTGAATTCAGTCCAGTATTCTTCAAATCTGAATATCTGACTTTTTGCCAATTTTTATTTTTTTAATTGTGCTACTGAATACTGAGTGTTGTTAGTCCAACATATGAACCATAAAGCTAGCAATAGCATGTTTTTGACGGCTATTGTCCCATCAAAGGGAAGTAAAAATATACTCCCTCCGTCTCAAAATTCTTGTCTTAGATTTGTCTAAATACAGATGTATCTAGTTATGATTTAGTATTAGATACATCCGTATCTAAACAAATCTTAGACAATAATTTTGGGACGGAGGGAGTACATAAATTTGGAATTCAGCGTTTTCAAAATATTAAACTTTTATATGGGAAGGTGAATTGTTGACCGGTATGGGGGCCTGGCCCATCCCACTATTGGCATAGGGCCCAAGCCCATGTGTATATGACCTAGATGAGAGCACCAGACACCTGTCTGGAGAGGGGCGTGAGGCATACACGAGAGAAGTCTCAGCCGCCACTCCTCTCCAGCTCTACTAGCTCCAGCGCCCCTCCGTCGCGCGCTCCACACAGCCCTGCCGCGCTCGCACGTCCCCTGCGCAGCCGCGAGCAACTACCCTACCACAGCAGCTCGAGAAGGCTCCTCCCGCCTGACCCTGCCGGGCCCCACCGCCTCGCCGGCGAGCGACTACGCCGGCGCCGCCGCAACCTGGCTCGATACCATGTTGAATCGGGAGAATACCTGTGTGTATAGGCGAGTGGCGGCTGAGACTTCTCTCGTGTATGCCTTAGTTCCTGTGGAGTGAAGGTGTCATGATGGCCATGTTCACCATGAATGTGCCCAAGTTCCTGTGGAGTGAAGCTATCATGATGGCCACCTTCTTGATCAACCGCACGCCATCCCGAGTGACAGGTATGAAATCACCGTGTGAGTTGGTTTTCACAAAAAATAAATTTCCTGTTCCTCCCAAGGTGTTCGGTTCCACTTGTTTTGTTCGTGATCATAGGCCATCAGTCAACAAATTGGATCCTCGGGCCGTCAAGTGCATCTTTGTTGGGTATTCTTCGGGACAAAGAGGGTACAAATGCTGGAGTTCGTCTGAGAGGCGGATATTTGTGAGCATGGATGTTATGTTTCGTGAATCGGAACCTTTCTATGGTGAGAAAACTGATCTAAGTGTCTTGTTTGAAGACCTTGACCAATGTCTCCAACCAGAAATTGGTCAAGAGGGGGAGAGTAGTAGCACACAAATGCAGATGATGCATCAGTCACCTCAAGCAACAAATGACTCCACAGTAACTCATGTGGCTCCTGTGATAGAAGCATCGACTTCCATTGGTGATTTGCAGATTGGCACACCGGCTCAGGTTGGTAGTGTGCCGAGGTGGACATCAGAGCAGGAGGAGCAGCTAAAGGTGTATTCACGGAAGCGTTCACCATCTCAGATTGGTATTGTCCCGAGGTGGACAACAGAGCAAGAGGAGCATCTAAAGGTGTATTCACGGAAGCGAGGTGAGGGTGTTGCACATCAGGGGGAGCAACAAGATCTGCCACTGACGGAACAACAAGGTAGTAATGATGTTATTTCCATCTCTTCTAATGGGAATAAAGATGAAGGGCCAGTGGCCTTAAGGAGAACTACTCGAGCAACAACAGGGATACCGGAGTAACGGTATGGATTCGATGACAATGATATTGGAAATTATGTATCCTATGAAGCATTATCTCCAGCCCACAAAGCATTTGTTGCTTCTCTTCAGTCTGTGTCAGTTCCGACTACTTGGAAGAAGGCAAAGGAGGATTCAAAGTGGCGAGTGGCCATGGTGGAAGAGCTGGAGGCTCTATGTAAGAACAAGACATGGGTACTAACACCCCTTCCAAAAGGAAAGAAGGCAGTTAGCTGCAAGTGGGTATACACTGTGAAGCAGAATGTAGAAGGAAAGATAGAAAGGTACAAAGCAAGGCTTGTGGCGAGGGGGTACAGTCAGACATATGGCATTGACTACGATGAGACCTTTGCTCCAGTAGCAAAGATGAACACCGTGAGGATTCTAATCTCCTGTGCGGCAAATTTTGGGTGGCCTTTACACCAACTTGATGTGAGGAATGCCTTCTTGTATGGGGACTTGAGGGAGGAGGTATACATGGATATTCCACCTGGGTTCTTGACTTCGGAGACTACTGGCAAGGTATGCAGGCTAAAGAAAGCTCTTTATGGATTGAAACAATCTCCAAGAGCTTGGTTTGACAAGTTTAGATGGGCTGTGTGTGACATGGGGTATGGACAATGCAATGAAGACCATACATTGTTTCATAGACACTCTAAAGGAAAAATGACCATCCTTGCAGTTTATGCTGATGATATCATTATCACCGACGATGATGACGTAGAGATAGCAAGGTTAAAGGGGTGTCTGAGTAAGGCATTCGAAGTTAAAGATCTTGGCCGACTCAAGTACTTCCTTAGTATAGAAGTGGCAAGGTCTGGAAAAGGAATAGCTCTTTCTCAAAGAAAGTATACCCTGGATCTCCTCTATGATGTTGGCATGTTGGGTTGTCGAGCTGCTTCAACCCCAATTGATCAAAATCATAAAGTGACTGCCCAATCAGGTGATCTGGTGGATAAAGAAAAAATATCAGCGATTGGTGGGAAGATTGTTGTACTTGTGTCATACACGACCAGACATTGCATTTGCAGTAAGTGTTGTAAGCAGATATATGCATGAGCCTAGAAGTGAACATCTAGAGGCAGTATATAGAATCCTGAGATACTTGAACGGTTCTCCTGGGAAGGGATTGATATATAAAAGTTATGGACATCTTGTTGTGGATGGTTATTGTGATGCTGATTGGGCTAGCTGCCTGGATGATAGGAGATCAACTTCAGGCCATTGTGTCTTCGTAGGAGGAAATTTAGTGTCTTGGAGAAGCAAGAAACAACCCGTTGTTTCCAAATCAACCGCAGAGGCTGAATGCAGATCCATGTCTCAGGGATTGAGTGAGTTGTTATGGATAAGAAATCTATTAGAAGAGCTGAAGATATTGAAGACCAGTTGTATGAATGTATGGTGCGACAACAAGTCGGCAATTAACATAGCAAACAACCCAGTTCAACATGATAGAACCAAACATGTGGAGATTGATAGATTCTTTATCAAAGAAAAACTGGATGCTGGGATTATCAAGATAGAGTATGTGAGTTCAGGACAACAAATTGCAGATTGATTGACTAAAGAACTGGGAACTAGAGAATGCAGTTCAACGTGTGACAAGATGGGAATGATAGATATCTACCACCCATCTTAAGAGGGAGTGTTGACCGGTATGGGGGCCTGGCCCATCCTACTGTTGGCATAGGGCCCAAGCCCATGTGTATCTGACCTAGATGAGAGCACCAGACACCTATCTGGAGAGGGGCATGAGGCATACACGAGAGAAGTCTCAGCCGCCACTCGCCTATACACACAGCTATTCTCCCGATTCAACATGAATCACTATAGAAATTTGGTTAATGTATGAAGAGTAAATTAAGTGCAAGAACATACTTTGCCTGAACTGATTTCTACATTGTGCACACGAAGCCTTTTAATTCGTATTCTGAATCATTTTGATGCGCATAGCAAAATTTTATTCAAGCGAAGCTCGAGACAAACGAGGCTGACATAAACTTACAAAATGAACAAAATCCAGAATGTGCTCATTATCGGCATAGAAATCTGCCACCGGCATGTCAAGCTTATGAAAGGAACTACATCAACATTGTTTGTTCAATTCAAGACAGCTGCAGCCTTGTATGACTCGACACTGTCCCTTAGGGTCTCTTCAAGTGGCTTGGTTTTCCAGCCCAGCATCTCAAGCTTCCTTGAACTAAACGAGGGTTCGTCATCCACTTGGACAACCCTGCCATTAATTTGGAGCAAAAATACGCATCAGGCCACACTAGCCATGTCATGGCATCATTGGCATGCCACCATTACCAATTTGCCTATGCAAGAAAGATGGACTTATATGCAGAAATAACAGACTGATTATCATGCATTCTAGCAAGTATGCAGAAACATCATTTTTGTTTCATTCTATATAAGAAATCAGCTAAACAATTCAGAGGAAGCGTTGTAACTATCACTAAGTTTCAATTATAAGCGCATGCATAAACATCAATTAATGTCAGGCTTACTTGTTGGCAAATGTCGCCCCCAAATGTCACCCCAATTTTGTTTTTTTCACCGACAAAACACTGCTGCTCCGTTTCGCATGAAAATTGTCAAGCATACTTGAGACACTAACACTAACATCCACAACAAAAAAAATCAGAATTTTTTGAAAAGATTTACTATTTTTTTCGCGTTACTGTTCACCCGGGAGTATGTGCTCACGGGAGCCAAAAAGCCCCTTCGTCTTTTGTGGACAATTTTTGAAGCCAAGTGTGTACTTATTCGCGGACGGAGGATGTACAAAGTTACGGACGCAATTAAATATGTTTTCTTCATTAAGAGAACATTTTTTTCATACATATAGTTCAATTATGAATTATATCGAGTAAATAGCTAGAAATTTACTTAATACATAAATAACAGTAAATGAATTAAAGAGATACTAACTTTGACATGAACAAATATAATTTAGTATCTTCCATGTAGAAAACATTTGGAGCGTTTTAGATAAATGTTTTTGGAAGATACTACACAAGGAACCTTAACTTGGTATTCCAAAATATAATACGTATACAATATTACATAACAAGAGGAACATAAAGCTATATTTGTGCATAATAGCCTAAAATAAAGTTGCTTTCTAAAAGCTCAAAGTTTTGCAGTGGTATATGATGGATTGGGACCATCATGGATCAACAGATTTCTTGTAGTGCCTTATTCTTATCCTGATTTTTTTGGAATATCTTCGTCAAATGTTTCCAACTGAATTCTTCAAAATTTCTTAAATTTTCTTGAAAAAACAATCTTTGTAGCTTATGCTACATCCGTGAAAACTACCGCTACATCATTCTAAACTCACTCACAATCTGGGTAGCGCGTCTGCTTTCACACGGTGCTCGCCTGACTCTGCTAACTGCAGTCCTAGACTCACTCACAATCTATTTTATGTCAGTTTTCCGTCTACCTAAGTCAATTTTAGCAAAACTTGACGCCATTCGGAGGGCGTTCTTCTGGTCTAATGAGCCCATTTGCACGGGTGCAAGCTGTTTAGTCGCGTGGAAAAACGTTTGCAAACCGAAAGATACTGGTGGTCTAGGCATTAAAAATCTCGAAGTTCAGAACCGCTGCTTGCTTATGAAATTCTCTTTCAAGATTTTGCAGAACCCAAACGTCCCTTGAACACGGTGGTATCACCAACAGTACCCTCTTGACATCTCAGCAAAAATTCCAAGGCCATCCTTCCTCTGAAAAATTATCAACACAAATTTGTCCCTCCTCATCGACCACTCATTTGTGATCACTTACAATGGCCTTTCCACCTTCTTTTGGTTAGACAAATGGCTACTGCACTTTCCTCTCCACAAAGTATTCCCCAACCTACACTCACACTCGTTGGATGACAATGTTCTAGTGGCTACAATATGGCAAAAGGCTTATTAACGAACCTGCGGAACCGTCTATCTAATGCTGCTGCTCGCGAGTTGGATTCTGTGTTGTTGCTGTTGCAAGATTTTCAGCAGGTAGACCGATCTGACGAACGGTCCCTCTCCCATGGACTGCCGTTCTCTGCCAAGAACGCCTACTCCTCCATTCTTGCTGAAGACTACGACGACCCCCACCACGACTTTGTCTGGGCCTCCAACGTACCAATCAAAGTCAAGACCTTCGCCTGGCTTCTCCTCGGCGATCGGCTAAACACGAAAGCCAACATGTTTCACAAGCATATTGCCCAATCAACTGCTTGCCCCAGGTGTCAAGACCCGCATGAGGATGCTCTCCATCTCATCTCCAACTGTTCCTACGCAGCACAGGTTTGGTCTTCTTTGGGTCTGCCGTCCCCAAACTCCCTGGATGATCTGCACCAACATCCAATGATTATTGGCCTCGACCCCAACATCTGGCCTTCGGTTGCTCTGACTATTACATGGAAGATATGGGACTCGAGAAACGCCCTCGTCTTCAGAAACGAGGATCACTCCCACAGAACTACAATACGTAACATTGTAGCAGATTTCTCCCTCTGGGTCTTCCGGTTCAAAAAGAAAGAAGACAATATCTCTGCTAAGCAATGGCTTAATTTCCTCTCTGCTGCTTTTCATTAACACCTGTTGTTGTAAACTGAACTACTGCTATAATTCTTCGTTCCTCTTTTGAGTGGTAATATATTCAGGTGGGGAAGCTCTACCCCCCGGTGACCGTTCAAAAAAAAAACATCATTCTAAACCATACTGAAATAGTCTTATGGGGTAAATATGTCTAGCTTTGATAGTTGGTGTTATTTAGAAAAAGAGGATTGTTTTTACTTTTCAATTGTGCTACTGAATACAGTGTTGTTAGTCCAACATTTGAACCATAAAAGCTAGCCATAGCATGTTTTTGACGGCTATTGTCCCATCAAAGGGAGGTAAAAATATACATAAATTTAGAATTCAGCATTTTCAAAAGATTAAACATTTATTTGGGAAGGTGAACCACTATAGAAATTCTGTTAGTGTATGAAGAGCAAATTAAGCGCAAGAACATACTTTGCCTGAACTGATTTCTACATACTTTGCCTTTTAATTTTATGACTAGGGAAGGATCATCTTCTGGTATTCTGAATCATTTTGATGCGCATAGCAAAATTTTATTCAAGCGAAGCTCGAGACAAACGAGGCTGACATAAACTTACAAAATGAACAAAATCCAGAATGTGCTCATTATCGGCATAGAAATCTGCCACCGGCATCTCAAGCTTATGAAAGGAACTACATCAACATTGTTTGTTCAATTCAAGACAGCTGCAGCCTTGTATGATTCGACACTGTCCCTTAGGGTCTCTTCAAGTGGCTTGGTTTTCCAGCCCAGCATCTCAAGCTTCCTTGAACTAAACGAGGGTTCGTCATCCACTTGGACAACCCTGCCATTAATTTGGAGCAAAAATACGCATCAGGCCACACTAGCCATGTCATGGCATCATTGGCATGCCACCATTACTAATTTGCCTATGCAAGAAAGATGGACTTATATGCAGAAATTAGAAATAACAAACTGATTATCATGCATTCAGACATTCAGTGATTCCACATGGCACAAAGCACCCTAGCAAGTATGCAGAAACATCATTTTTGTTTCATTCTATATCAGAAATCAGCGAAACAATTCAGAGAAAGCGTTGTAACTATCACTAAGTTTCAATTATAAGCGCATGCATAAACATCAATTAATGTCAGGCTTACTTGTTGGCAAATGTGTAAGCAGGATACATGCCCTTCATCAGGTCTATGACATCAGAGACTTTCCTTGCATGTGAACTGCATACATAGCGTCCGGAGACCTCTGGGGTTTCATACACCAAGATGAGAGCATCGGCAACGTCTCGAACATCCACGAAGTTTCTGATTTTGCTCTTTACCTCATTATCACCTACAGAGAGTCAGAGCATAAAACCATTCCATATAAACTAATGTCTGAATATTAGGCCTAATGCAGCATGGAAACACAGGCAACGAGCGCTGTGGTGATGACTATTTCGGAGCAGTGTTGCAAAGTGAGATAACCTTTCAAGAAATCAACTATGACCGAACTGCTCGCATTCACCGTAGGTTGCAGCAAGGGCCCGATCACCAGCGACGGACAGACGGTCACAACATCTAACCCGCTTCTCTTTGCGTAATCGAAGGCCTGAAGCTCTGCTAGTGTTTTGGAAAGGTTGTACCAATTCTGACAGAACAATGTGAGTCAGAATTAGAAACTGTGGAAACTGTAAACCACATGTCTGCATAACTAAGACGATATTTGAAAAGCATGAATTTCACTGTAGACAACCCAATTCTTCAGAATCGTATGATAATTAATAATCAGCAACTGTGTGATACGTAATTTCTAGCACAAGCGTAACACACTGCAGTAAGTCGCGAAATGTCAAGAAATTAATGACTACATACTTGCAGGAACGATCATGACTCGTGATTTGGTTGGTGATCTCACCTCTGTGGTTCTGCAGTAGTCGACGTCAGACCAGCAGTCTTCATCCATGGGCTTGCCTTCAGGCCAGCTGGGGTTCGTCATGACTGCAGCGACGGAAGACACCATCACAACCCTCTTGACCTTAGCCTCAGAGCAAGCTTTCAGGACGTTCATCGTGCCAGTCACAGCAGGGGCAATTAAATCAGCCTGCAGAAACATGGAGGCGCTGGTTGGATTACAAGAACAGAACAGGACGTGTTCCCCTGTACCCGTTTATTGACTGAATTTCGAAAGACAAAACGAGAGGGTGGGAAATGGGGAAGGGGTAAAAGTACCTCGGGGTTGGGGGTGTGGTTGGCGAGGACGGGGCAGGCGACATGGAAGACGACGTCGCAGCCGGCGATGGCCGCCGCCATGCTGTCGTAGTCCAGCAGGTCGGCCTTGAACAGCCGCAGGCTCTCCGCGGCGCCGTCCAGCGCCGCCAGGTGCGCGTTCTTGGCGTCGCCTTCCGGCAGGAACAGGAGATCGAATCTTCGTTCAGCATCGGTCACGGTCACGGAAGAATCCAACGGTTCGAGAAACTCACCGGGGTCACGGACGGTGCCGTGGACGGCGTAGCGGCCGCCGCCGCGGGAGAGGAGCAGCTTGACGAGCCACGAGGCCACGAAGCCGCCCGCGCCGGTCACGCACGCCGTCGTCGTCGTCGTTCTCCCGGCGCCGTCCATCGTTGCTATGGCACGAGGGAAGAGTGTCGCAGGTACTAGCGGCGGTCAACGAGCGCACGCAGCTATTTGATGGCGCGCTGGTTTGGCCCACTATTGGAGCACGTGGAAATCGCATGAGTTGACGAAACACTTTGATGATGGTACTCTACTGGTTAATTATGCAGTGGACGGATAGAGCTGGCAAATTTGAGTATTAGTACAAGTCTGAGCTCGTGCCGTGCCGACTGCGCTTTTTTTTTCCGGAAATGTTAACGCCCATACATGTGGATGTTGACTATCTCGACCACACGCATCCATCACCGTCTAGTACTATATGCATGAATCTTGGCACAATCTGACTGATTTTCTGTGCCACGTAGGACAAGGCGTATGTGTGGTGTGTGACATAGTTCGCCCACACATCCGTTTTACCACACGGAAGGGGCGGTGTGTGGGCGTTTAGCAGTTCACCCACACACCAGTTTTTAGTCACGCACAAGGGCTGGTGTGTGGGCATTTGCCATCTCGCCCACACGCCCGTCTCCTCTCCCACACCCTAGCTGCTAGTTGCCATGTGTTTTTGCAACGTCCATGGCAACTGCCCTAGTGTGCTTTATAAGCAGGTGGCAACTCTCTTTTTTTACCCGAGTTGCCATATGTTTTTGCAGGGTACACGGCAACTGCCTAGTGTGCACGTAAGCAGATGGCAACTCTCTTTTACCGAGTTGCCATGTGTTTTTGCATGGTATATGGCAACTGTCCCAACGTGCACGTACATGGCAACTGCCCTAACATGCACGTTAGCAGATGGCAACTCTTTCTTTTTACATGGCAACTGCCCTAGCATACTTGTGAGCACATGGCAACTCTCTCAAACTGCCTAGTGTTAGTATGTGGCAACTCCTAAAGTTATGAAATCATGGCAACTACATTAGATCAGACCATACATGGCAACTGCAGTTGAGCAACCATGGCAACTGCAGTTGTCCGACATGGCAACCGTAGTTCAGCGATATGGCAACTGTAGTTAAACGAACTTGGACGAGGGTCTGGACCATGGCAACTGTGGGCGCGCGGTGGGCGTCACGCGTCGCATGCGGGACCAGGATGGTACGAGGCCTGACATACGGGCGTGTGGGCGTTATCAACTTCGCCCACACGCACGCGTGTGAGAGGGGTCGGGAGGGAAAAAAAGATATGTGTAGGCATTAGTTGTTTTGCCCACACTTAGGTGTGTAGGCTGGTTGCTGTCCATGCCACACGGGGTGTGTGGCACAACTACCCGATACACCACACGTGTGACAGTTATCGGGATCTTTTTTTTCACACTACTACACTACCGCGGTGGCCTGTGCAACAGAGCACTGAGCGGCGTGGCAGAGCTTCCCATAACCACGAATCACACACGGGGGTCCAACTACAGAAGGTGAAGCGGTGGCCCATGCAACAGATCACTGACACTGAGCACCTCCATCGGTAAAAATAAAACCCGTAAAAATGGTTTTATGAAGTGTCCATATAATTTAGATGAAGTCCTCACGTGAGATTTTTTTTCTCAGTTCCCGTAAAAGGATTTCATAAAAATGATTTTTGACGGTGACACGACGGCGGCGGCAAACTTGGGACCACGATGGTCTTATTTCATTATAACAAATCTGCCAGGCGAGCGGCGCCATGGCGGCGGCGGCAGTAGTCGGTTGGGGTGGCGTGCTGGTCGATGACGGTACGGTGAGCATGATGAGAGTGCCGCCGACTCTGATGACGGCGCACTCATGTGGCATTTTTATGGGAAGGCCTATCTTTCCATAGATGTAGGAAAAGTTTTAGACATTATAGATGATCTTATAAGTTTTTGCGTGTTTACTAGAGTTGTTGAAGAGTTTTTTTTTCAACTTTCCCTAAACCATGATTATTTTAACGATACGAAAATTATTGGCAATACTCTAAAAGTGGATTTCTTGCTCACAAGCTTTATGGAGCTTGCTTTTCAAAAAAAAAACAAATGTAATATTTAAATTTTTTAAAAATTCCTAAAAGAGAAACATACAAAGGGATGTATATTATATTTTTGTAGGTGAAAATATTTGTTTTATCCACACAAAAATAAAACCATGAATGATATGTAAGATGATTGACCGCAATTGTTGGATGGAGTGGATTAAGAGATGCTCGGCTCGTTAAGCTCGTGCTCATTAAGGCTCGGAAACTCTGCTCGGCTCGGTTTGTTTGAAACTCGTTAAACTCATGAGCGCTCGTTAACAGATTTTGATGTGTTATTGTTTACAGGATGAGTGTGTAGATGTGGTTTTTACGAAGGAAGATGGTGACTACAAAAGGAAATGCAACAGTTTGTTGCCTCTGATGTAGATTAGATTGAATATATGGACTGAGGTGCTACGGAACTTTTGTCATGTAAGATAAAAAATATGTGTTGGTGTTGTTATTAACGAGCTTAATGATGACCCACAAGTATAGGGGATCAATCGTAGTCCTTTCGATAAGTAGGAGTGTCGAACCCAACGAGGAGCAGAAGGAAATGACAAGTGGTTTTCAGCAAGGAAGTATCTGCAAGCACTGAAATTGTAGGTAACAAGTTGTTTGATAGCAAGATAATTTATAACAAGCAAGTAACAGTAATGGTAACAATAGTGCAACAAGGTAGCCCAATCCTTTTGATGCAAAGGACAGGCCAAAACGGTCTCTTATGATAAGCAAAGCATTCTTGAGGATACACGGGAATTTCATCATATCACTTTCATCATGTTGGCTTGATTCGTGTTCGCTACTTTGATAATTTGGTATGTGGGTGGACCGGTGCTTAGGTGTTGTTCTTACTTGAACAAACCTCCTACTTATGATTAACCCCTGGTAAGAATCCGCAACTACGAGAAAATTATTAAGATAAAATCTAACAATAGCATTCAACTTTTGGATCCAAATCGTTTCTTTACGAAGTAGCGCATAAACTAGGGTTTAAGCTTCTGTCACTCTAGCAACCCATCATCTAATAACTACTCCACAATGCATTCTCTTAGGCCCAAATATGGTGAAGTGTCATCTAGTCGACATTCACATGATATCACTAAGACAATCACAACATACATATCATCAAAATATCGAACACATATCAAGTTCACATGATTACTTGCAACATGACTTCTCCCGTGACCTCAAGAATAAAAGTAACTACTCACAAATAATAATCATGCTCAAGATTAGAGGGGTATTAAATAGCATAATGGATCTGAACATATAATCTTCCACCAAATAAACCATATAGTAATTAACTACAAGATGTAATCAACACTACTAGTCACCCACAAGCACCAATCTAAGGTTCCGATACAAAGACTGAACACAAGAGATGAACTAGGGTTTGAGAGGAGATGATGTTGTTGAAGAAATTGATGGAGATGGCCCTCCCAAAGATGGGAGAGTTGTTGGTGATGACGATGACGATGATTTCCCCCTCCGTGAGGGAAGTTCCCCCGGCTGAATCGCTCCGCCGGAGGGCAAAAGTGCTCCTGCCCAAGTTTCGCCTCGAGACGGCGGCGCTTCGTCCCGAAGGTCCTCCCCTTATTTTTTTCTAGGTCAAAATGACTTATTGATACGTCTCCAACGTATCTATATTTTTTGATTGGTCCATGCTATTATATTACCTGTTTTGGATGTTTATGGGCTTTACTTTACACTTTTATATCATTTTTGGGACTAACCTACTAACCGGAGGCCCAACCCGAATTGCTGTTTTTTTGCCTATTCTAGTGTTTCGCAGAAAATGAATATCAAACGGAGTCCAAACGGAATGAAACCTTCGGGAGCGATCTTTTTGGAACAAACACAATCCAGGAGACTTGGAGTGGACATCAAGAAGCGAACGAGGCGGCCATGAGAGTGCGCGGCGCGCCCCCCACCCTCGTGGGCCCCTCAAGCGTCAACCGACATACTTCTTCCTCCTATATATATCCACGGACCCTGAAAACTTCCAGGAGCACCACAAAAAACTATTTCCACCGCCGCAACCTTTTGTATCCGCGAGATCCCATCTTGGAGCCTTCGTCGGTGCTCTGCCGGAGGGGGAATCAACCACGAAGGGCCTCTCCATCATCACCAAGGCCTCTCCGATGAGTTGTGAGTAGTTTACCACAGACCTTTGGGTCCATAGTTATTAGCTAGATGGCTTCTTCTCTCTCTTTGATTCTCAATACAAAGTTCTCCTTCCTCTTCTTGGAGATCTATTTGATGTAACTCTTTTTGCGGTGTGTTTGTTGAGATCCGATGAATTGTGGGTTTATGATCAAGTTTATCTATGAGAAATATTTGAATCTCTTTTGAATTCTTTTATGTGTGATTGGTTATCTTTGCAAGTCTCTTAGAATTATCAGTTTGGTTTGGCCTACTAGATGATCTTTCTTGCAGTGGGAGAAGTGCTTAGCTTTGGGTTCAATCTTGCAGTGTCCTTTCCCAGTGACAATAGGGGCAGCAAGGCACGTATTGTATTGTTGCCATCGAGGATAAAAAGATGGGGTTTATATCATATTGCTTGAGTTTATCCCTCTACATCATGTCATCTTGCTTAATGTGTTACTCTGTTCTTCATGAACTTAATACTCTAGATGCAGGCATGAGTCGGTCAATGTGTGGAGTAATAGTAGTAGATGCAGGCAGGAGTCGGTCTACTTATTACGGACGTGATGCCTATATACATGATCATGCATAGATATTCTCATAACTATGCACTTTTCTATCAATTGCTCGACAGTAATTTGTTTACCCACCATAATAATTATGCTATCTTGAGAGAAGCCACTAGTGAAACCTATGGCCCCCGGGTCTATTCTCTATCATATAAGTTTCCAATCTACTTTATTTTGAAATCTTTACTTTTCAATCTATATCATAAAAATACCAAAAATATTTATCTTATCATATTATCTCTATCAGATCTCACTTTTGCAAGTGCCCGTGAAGGTATTGACAACCCCTTTATCGTGTTGGTTGCAAGGTTCTTGTTTGTTTGTGTAGGCGTGTGGGACTTGGGAGGAGCCTCCTACTGGATTGATACCTTGGTTCTCAAAACTGAGGGAAATACTTACGCTACTTTGCAGCATCACCCTTTACTCTTCAAGGGAAAAACCGATGCATGCTCAAGAGGTAGCAAGAAGGATTTCTGGCGCCGTTGCCGGGGAGGTCTTCACTCAAGTCAAGACATACCAAGTACCCATCACAAACTCATCTCCCTCGCATTACATTATTTGCCATTTGCCTCTCGTTTTCCTCTCCCCCACTTCACCTTTGTCGTTTTATTCGCCCTCTCTTTTCTGTTTGCCTCTTTTTCGCTTTTTCTTGTGTGCTTGTGTGTTGGATTACTTGTCACAATGGCTCAAGATAATACTAAATTGTGTGACTTTTCCAATACCAATAATAATGATTTCCTTAGCACTCCAATTGCTCCTCTTAATGATGTTGAATCTTGTGAAATCAATGCTGCTTTGTTGAATCTTGTTATGAAAGATCAATTCTCCGGCCTTCCTAGTGAAGATGCCGCTACTCATCTAAACAACTTTGTTGATTTGTGCGATATGCAAAAGAAGAAAGACATGGATAATGATATTGTTAAATTGAAGTTATTTCTGTTTTCGCTGAGAGATCGTGCTAAAACTTGGTTTTCGTCTTTGCCTAAAAATAATATTGATTCGTGGAATAAGTGCAAAGATGTTTTTATCTCTAAGTATTTTCCTCCCGCTAAGATCATCTCTCTTAGAAACGATATTATGAATTTTAAGCAACTTGATCATGAGCATGTTGCACAATCTTGGGAGAGGATGAAATTAATGATACATAATTGCCCTACACATGGTTTGGATTTATGGATGATCATACAAAAAATTTATGCCGGCTTGAATTTTGCTTCTAGAAATCTTTTAGATTCGGCCGCGGGAGGCACTTTTATGGAAATCACTTTAGGAGAAGCTACTAAACTCCTAGATAATATTATGGTTAATTATTCTCAATGGCACATCGAAAGATCTACTAGTAAAAATGTTCATGCTATAGAAGAAATTAATGTTTTGAGTGGAAAGATGGATGAACTTATGAAATTGTTTGCTACTAAAAGTGCTCCTATTGATCCTAATGATATGCCTTTGTCTACTTTGATTGAGAATAATAATGAATCTATGGATGTGAATTTTGTTGGTAGGAATAATTTTGGTAACAACGCGTATAGAGGAAACTTTAATCCTAGGCCGTTTCCTAGTAATTCCTCTAATAATTATGGTAATTCCTATAACAACTCTTATGGAAATTTTAATAAGATGCCCTCTGATTTTGATATTAGTGTTAAAAAATTTATGAATTCTCAAAAGAATTTCAGTGCTTTGCTTGAAGAAAAATTGCTTGAAGAAAATGAATTGGCTAGGAACGTGGATAGAATTTCGCTTGATGTTGATTCTTTGAAACTTAGATCCATTCCACCTAAGCATGATATCAATGAGTCTCTCAAAGCCATGAGAATTTACACTGATGAGTGCAAAGAAAGAACCACTAGGATGCATGCTAAGAAAGATTGCTTTGTAAGAGCATGTTCTTCTAGTTTTCATGAAAATAATGATGAAGATCTAAAAGTTATTGATGTGTCTCCTATTAAATCCCTATTTTGCAATATGAATCTTAATAATGATGGGACTGGAGGTGAATCAACTTTAGTTAAAAGGCGTTCCGATGATTTAGAGTATTTTGATCTTGATGCTAAAATTGGTAAAAGTGGGATTGGAGAGATTAAAACTTTACATAGCAATGAACCCACTACTTTGGATTTCAAGGAATTTAATTATGATAATTGTTCTTTAATAGATTGTATTTCCTTGTTGCAATCCGTGTTGAATTCTCCTTATGCTTATAGCCAAAATAAAGCTTTTACTAAACATATCATTGATGCGTTGATGCAATCTTATGAGGAAAAACTTGAATTAGAAGTTTCTATCCCTAGAAAACTTTATGATGAGTGGGAACCTACAATAAAATTTAAAATAAAATATCGGGAATGCTATGCTTTGTGTGATTTGGGTGCTAGTGTTTCCACGATTCCAAAAACTTTATGTGATATGCTTGGTTTTCGTGAATTTGATGATTGCTCTTTAAACTTGCACCTTGCGGATTCCACAATTAAGAAACCTATGGGAAGGATTAATGATGTTCTTATTGTTGCAAATAGGAATTATGTACCCGTAGATTTTTATCATTTTTGATATAGATTGCAATCTTTCATGTCCTATTATTCTTGGTAGACCTTTCCTTAGAATGATGGTGCAATTATTGATATGAAGGAAGGAAATATTAGATTCCAATTTCTGTTAAGGAAAGGCATGGTACACTTCCCTAGAAAGAAAATTAAATTACCTTATGATGTGCTTTTTCAGGTCTAGAATTCCAGCTGCCAGTATTCTTTCTCTTTGTGTAAACCTTGCATATTATGAGAGAAAAGGAATTAGAATTACTCCCAAAAGCATTATTATGCATAAAAACATTATAAATAATAGTAGCAAAACATGATGCAAAATGGATGTATCAATTTCCCCAACCTTAGACCTCACTTGTCCTCAAGCGAAAACCTAAATCGAAAAACATGTCCACATGATTGGAGAGAGAGGTGTCGATAAAAACAAAATACAGGCATAGAAGCATCATGCACATTATTATAACAACAAAGAACTTTAACATAAAACTTTATCAAATAACTTTTATCATATAGCACTAAAAAAAGACACATCCGTGACATTTTGGGCCGAACGAAAAAAAATTATGTCATGCTTATGACACTTCTATGACGATAATTGTGACAAAACCCGGTATCATCATAGATGTGGTGGGCTCCTACTTCTATAACAAAAAATCATGATAGAAAATGGGCTTTTCGTCCTGGGCGGGCTGGAGACGCAGATGCATGACATTTTTTGGGCCGTCCATGACGGAAAAAAAACCCGTGGTAGAAGCGAGGGCGAGGAAAATATCGGGGAGCAGTTATGGTGGGTGGTCGGGGGCCGAGCGATGCGCGTTTCACTCATACAAATACGCGCGTGGGTGCGAGGTGTTGGGATCTAACTGAACCCGAGCGAGGCGTTCACCTACTGAACTCGAGCAATTACGTTGTAGGATACACACTGAACCCGAGCGATCGATCGATCTGGCTGTTAACTGAACACGATCGAGCGATTCCTTCGCTACTGCTGCTAATTGAAGCCAATCGAACCTGCTGCCTCCTTCCCTTGATGAACAATGAGCGCTGTGGGGGGGTGTGTGTGGATGAATAGTTCCCGGTGGGGGGTTGGATGAACAGGACCCCGTGGTAGTAGAGTCCGTTGCCGCTGGATGAACAGGATCCCGATCGATCGAGCCGATTGGGGATGAATGAACAGGACCCCATGGGGGGCTGGATGAATAGGACAACCCCATGAAGGGATGGTTGAACAGTAGCCGGTGGTGGCTGGATGAACAGTAGCCTGTGAAGGGGTGGTTGAACAGGACCCCGTGGAGAGGGCTGGTTGAATAGTAGCTGATGGAGGATCGGTGGAGGCTGGATGAACAGGAGCCCGTGGATGAACAGTTGCAGGTGGAGGCTGGAGGAGGTCGACAATGGATGAACAGTATCCCGTGGAGACTAGAGAAGGTCGATGGTGGAGATGAACAGTAACCCATGGAGTCCTGTTTTGCGGTACGCCACACCCCTCCCGATGAACAGGACCCCCGTTTCGACCGTAGCGCTCCAACACAAGTCCGTTTCCTCTGTTTTGCGGTACGCCACACCCCTCCCGATCAACAAGACCCCGTTTCGACCGTAGGCACTGAACACAAGTCTGTTTCCTCCGCTTTGCGGTACGCCAGACCCCTCCCAATGAACAGGATCCCGTTTCGACCCTAGGCCATCGAACACAAGGCCGTTTCCTCCATTCCGCGGTATGCCAGGCCTCGTTTTGATCAGTTGTTCCATCCAAGTCAGTTGCCTCCCGATGAACCCAATGACGCAGTTTCTCTGTTTTGACCTAGCCGGTTGGCTGCCGATGAACATGATGTCGTTGCTGCCTCTCCATGTGCACGAACCCTGGCCATACCTATGCGCGAGTAGGCATTTGAGACCCGGCCCGTATGTATGTATGTGGCCGTATTTACTTTCTTGCACCCTGGTTGTACGTACATGTACATGCTACATGCACGCCTCTACTATGACAAATGCACGCCCAGGGGGGCGCCCTCCACTCTCGTGACCGCCTCTGGCACTTCTTGGAGTAGGGTCCAAGTCTCCTGGATCACGTTCGTTGAGGAAATCACGTTCCCGAAGGTTTTATTCCGTTTGGACTCCGTTTGATATTCTGTTTCTTCGAAATACTGAAATAGGCAAAAAACAGTAATTCTGGGCTGGGCCTCCGGTTAATAGGTTAGTCCCAAAAATAATATAAAAATGGAAAATAAAGCCCAATATTGTCCAAAACAATAGACAAAGTAGCATGGAGTAATCAAAAATTATAGATACGTTGGAGACGTATCAACAAGCAGGACAGTCCAAAGGTCGTGACAAATCGTATGGACCGAATATCCATGGGACTGGAAATCCTAGTGGGTGCGATAAACCCTGCAATGCATATAGATATTGGAGTGTAACCATAATTGATAAACCGTCCTCACAAAAAAGATGACCTGCATACTTCAAAATATACAGACTGAATTGAGTGGACAGACATTAACATAGACCGTTCTCAGGACTGACCACACACCAAAAGCGGCAGTATCTTTACCTAATAATAAAAAAGAATTGGGTTTCTGTCGTCCGTCATTGTCATTTTTTCAAAAAAGCCCCTGTTGTTTGTTGAATTCAACCCACAGTCCTTTATCAAGTGAGTTCCTAAAAACGTTTCATTGTTGCAAAAGAGCCCCTGCATTAGTTAGAATTTAGCCCGCAGTCTGCAGTCAGCCCTTATATTCCTTATCCATTCCAAGACTCCACCGACGGCCACTCGCCGCCGCTTGGCGCCGGCGTCCACGACGCCGCTTCGATGACCCCTCGCCACCCGGCGTCGCCGGCAGCCACCAGCAGGCCGCTATCCCATTTCCTCTCATCCTCCTGCTCATGCCTGCGTCCCACCATCGTCAGCGAGGATCACCTCCAGCCTCCCCTTCCTCTGCTCCTCCTCCTCACCTCGCAGTCGAGCGCCGCTCCTGCAGCACCTCCGCCGCCCGCCTCTGTTTGCCGGTGCCCCATTGCATGTACCTTCATCCCGCCGCCACCTCCTGCCCTGCGTCGCCCGCCACACACCGCATCGACCAGGACCGCGTCCCTTCCCAAACGACCGCGATGATGGAGGGCGCCGGCGCGCCGCCCAGCTCCTGACCGACGGATTCGCCGGCTCCCCGCTCCTCGGGGAAGAGAGGAAGAAAGGCGAAGGAGAAGGGGCACAAATTGAGGGAGGCGGTCGCCGGCGATGGCGGCTCCGGTGAGCCGCAGGCAGGCAGAGAGACGAGCTCCTGTTGAGGCGGCCGGGCTCGGTGCGGGCTGGTTCATCCGGATTGAGCCCTTCCTGCCCGGGCGTCTCCATCGCCATGGACGGCCTGCACAGCGCCGACGCCTGCTTCTCTCTTGGGAGGGCCATGTCGCCTCAGGTCGGGCCCCCCATCGGCCCGCCGGACGTAGGCAGGTAAGGACGAACGGCGGCTGAGATTGGGCCTCGCCTTCTTCTTCTCTGGTAAAGAAAGAATTGGTTCTTTGGTGCGCTTTGCTGGGTGGGCGGCCTCGCTGAATTGGTTGCCTCTGTTTTTTTCATTTGTCATCGAATGTCCACCGACGGAGACCAGCACCCTCTGGATCGCCAAGCTCTGTTCAGACCAAAAGATAAGCGCGGGTAAGTACAATTCACCATAATATACAAGTGTATATCATCGATCAGTATATGTTTGTCATTGCCAAGTAGATATACTGCTGCAGATTGCCCAATGGATAAAGCAATATCTTGAAGGTTTTTGCCACTGCCGGTTGTTGGATTCATCAAACCTTCCTTTTAGATTTGGCAATGGATTTGGGATTATTGATGGCCTAGCCACTAAACAGTGAACGAAGGAGTCAGAGGTAGCTTGAAGTGCAAATGCTTCACCGGCTCTAATAAAACTCATGTCTGCACATGGAGCAGTACAAGCTAGCTACGACGCTGGATCGATTTCATCCGCTGGCTGCGGACGCATGTACGCGAATGCTCAAGGAGCGCTGACCTCGGCGTCGAAAACTCGGGGCTCAAACGACAACGCCGATCCGAAGCCCCGGCGGCAGATCCACGCGGCCCCTTCAAGCAGCCGCCGGCCACCGCTGCCGCGCCTCCGCCACAGCCCCAGCCTGCCCCCGCGCGCAGCCCCGGCCACCTGGAGCCCATACGCAGCCGCCCCGCAAGTGGCCGACGAAAGCTTGGAGGATTGTAGAGAGGAGGGAAGAGAGAAGGGGAACGCGGCACCGTGGACTGGAGCACGGTCCCGTGGGTGTGTGTGTGGCTGGAGCAGGGAGAAGAGGCGAAGTGGATAAGGCACGCAGTGGGAGATAGCTCTCGGTGTGGATTGCTTTTTTAGTTGGCTGCACCGACCAGAAGCTCCTAGATGTTGCTATACGTGCCAGCACTGAATGCATTTTATTGTTCTTCTAAATGAGCACCAATATAATAATTGGTAATAATTGGTTACTGTTGTTTGTTGTCACTGTTATAGTTTAATTTTTATGCCTACCACATCTTATGAATACATCATGTGATATACAATAATTAAAAATGAGTAAAATATTTGAATAAATAGTTCTTAAGGAAGAAGATATTTGGAGTTCACCGGGACTTGACAATTAAGATATTCCCCAACTCTGGATGTTACCGACATCATTGGTGAGATAAGAAGGAGAGAGAGGGTTGGATGAAGAGTGACCACGATGCATCTTGAAGTTTACCTTTTTTTCTAGACAATCCAATTGAAATTTACATGTGATGGGTAACACAGAAAAGCTTGCTTTTTTATGGTGATGTTGGCCAAGTTCAAATAATGCAAAAGAAAAGGAACAAAATATAATCTTGCAAATCAAATAACCAACATTATCTCTTTGCTTTCGAATATTAACAAAAAAAATGTATATAAACAATCCCAATTCAATGCACCATTACTCTTTTGCCCAACAAAATCTTTTGAAAATTCTACAAAAACTTTTGAATTAGTTATTAAACCCTCAAATAGTATACAACAATTCCATCATCTGTATATCCGGCTAGAAACAAATACAACATTCCTCTTCCAGCTGATGACAGTGCTAAGCTGAAGGAGGCGCCATCCAAGGACATCCCTATGACTTTCTCAACTTTATACTACATGGTATGGGCATCGAGTGTGTGTTTTTTTAAATCGCGTACCTTTTCTTGTTTAAAAAAAACATGTTTTTAAATATATATACTCCCTCCTTCCATCTATATAGGGCCTAATGCATTTTCCGAGGCTAACTTTGACCAAATATTAGAGCAATAATATATGATATGCAACTTACACAAAGCACACCGTTAAATTCGTGTGTGAAAGGAGCTTTCAATGATATAATTTTCACATTGTGCATGTCATGTACTATTAATCTTGTCAATAGTCAAAGGCAGTCTTAAAAAACGCATTAGGCCCTATATAGATGGAAGGAGGGAGTATATGTTTAAAAAAAGATCTCAGAATCCCCCAAAAATGTTTTAATTAAAATTATATTTAAAAATTCTCGTTCAGAAAAACATGTGTAAAAAATGTTCATTTTCAAAACATGTTTCAGTTCTGCTAAAAGATTAAAATTTCAAATTGTTTAATTATTTTAAAATAATAAAATGTTTGTGTTTTTCCCAAAAATAAAATATAGAACCGATTACTAGACTATTCCATGCACCCCTACCCTTCCATCAAATGAAGGATGTTAGGGTGGCTTCTTTGCTACCATACTTCATACTTCAAAAAAATGAACAGTATAAACTTATTACTTATGTTTATCAGAACTGTATATAAGAGATGGCGCTCACTATCACACGGAGCAGGTTTTACGATATTTTTCTCCCGTTGCAACGCACGGGCCCTTTTTTGCTAGTAATAAACAATACAGGGTTCACAAACACAAATCAAGTACTGAACAATAGTACTTACTACAGACAAGCAAAGTTGCACTAATTAAACTTTGCTGACTATTTCTTGCCACCAACCTATGGGATGAACCCCGCATAACTGACTAGGCCGTGGACTTTGTGAGAGATGTCTACCTACACCATCACCGTATCGTCAACCTTGGAGAACCTAACAGAGTGGTCTTTCCACTCATAAACTTGATGATGAAGACATGCCACATCAGATTTGTTGGGAAGCTTTACAAGAACCACACCCTTCATAATCGAAGGCACAACCAAGAAATTGTTGTGGTCAAGTACAGCCTCGAGAACACGCCTGGCAATAATGGCGACAAGGACACATGGCGACAAGGACACAACAGCTAGATAGTTTAGCAGTAGAACTCATCCTCAGGTCTTCCAGTTCAGACGACATGACTTTGAGAACTTCATCTCCACCGCGGACCTGGTTCTAATTCAAACAGAAACCATATTTTATTACTACCTCCGGTCAGAAATATAAGATGATTTTTGATATTATACTCCATATATGACTACATATACACACAGAAATGAGTGAACAGAGACACTAGAACATGTCTTCAAAGGCACGAGAGCAGAGGGATTACTTGCAATATCCATAACACAAGTTACTGAGGCAAATATACCCTCTTCAAAGGTAGCATTGATGTTCATAAAGTACTCCTTCCGTCCCAAAATTCTTGTCTTAGATTTGTCTAGATACGGATGTATCAAGTCACATTTTAGTATTAGATACATCCGTATCTAGACAAACCTAAGACAAGAAATTTAGGACAGAGGGAGTAGTTGAAAGTAATCTATAAGAAATCAGTGTCAATCTCTCGCATGTTTTGGTCAAAAGAGGAATTTAGAACCATCATTTGGCACACAAAAATCACATGCAAGATCACCCAGAAAGTTGTACTACTAGTACTAGTACTGCGTGTTAGATGAAAAAACATGATCAAGATCGAGAAAAAGATCATCAAGAAGAGATATTACCTAGGCTTTCTTAATGAGGGATCCCGGATAGGGGGGCTTGGACAGGGCGATGGCTTTCAGCTTGTCTGCGGTAGTCTCGGCGGGGTGCTTGTGCTTCTTCGTACCATGAGCCTCGACGGTTTTGGCCAGAGCCATAGACATCACATTGTCCGGTGCTCCAGCGTCCATCCAAGAGAGGAAGCTGAGAGAGAAGAGTGAAATGAGGAACGAGATGAGGGAGAAGCAAAGAGAGTGGGGGTTTTCTTCAAGAGAGGGAGCTGAGAGAGAAGAGTGAAATGATGGTTGCTTCATCCGTCCAACTTACTGCTAGAAAGGAGGGGGTTTTGTGATTTGACGGCTCATTGGGCATTACTGCGGCGCTTCGATCGAGGTAGTCTACCATCACTCTACTACGGAGTAATTTAGTGCATGGATGGTGGACCCCGATGCTGGCTGTCCCACACGTCGGCGAACGTGAGTAATTTAGTGCATGGCTGGAGGAGGATCCGCACGGTAGAGCATGTCCACCGTTTTTCTAAAAAAATGATTACAAAGGAGTGTGAAACACGGCAGCCACTTGAACATACACAGTGCTCCTACTACTAGGCATGTGCAGTGGTTCATATGTCAGTACTACATAATCTTTTTGCTAGTGTAGTAAGATATGACGATAACAAATGATGTTGTGTGCATGTCAACTATATGAACAGTAATGTAGTAACATAGTACCGCTTTTTCGACTATCTGGTCGAGAATGAACGGTGAGATCAATGTTAACAGAACTAGGTCTACAGCGCACGGAGAGTATGGTGCTACAGTACTCCACGAAACATGAACCATATGAAGCACGAATAGTGTTAGGCAGGGTGTATGAAGGGTGCACGGGATGGGAGCAAAAGTTCCCTTCTCGACCCACTTTTGGGTGTTTGGCAGAGTGCATGAAGGGTGCATGAGTCCACACTAGTAGGTTAACACAAATACACGAAGAGGAAACAACTATATTGAGATGAGAATGCAACCAAACACACCCACACACTTTGTGCTACAGTGACTAATCTGCACCATCTGAGTTTGATCCAACGGTCATGTTGTGCCGAGACATGGACATGCCCATGCAGAGGGCGCCTAAACACCACCGAAGTCCCTCTGCTTCTCGAGGCGCACGATATTGGTGATGCAGGGTGCAACCGCCCGCAGAGCCCGCTCCCGGTCGACGGGAGCCAGCTCGTCAAAGACGGCGTCCAATGGCACGAATGGATTCCGATGACGGAGCCCTGAAAGTATTTGCCCGGCAACGGCGATGGCAGCCCGCAACCCCTCCTTGTCCAGCTCCACCCCACCATCATGCGGAGACGGCTCAACTCCTCGGAGATATAGGTGAAGAAGGAGACCAAGTCAGGAAGCTGCAGCTCATTGAAGTCGACCGGGTGGTCGAACGGGTTTAGCCCGATGACCGACATGGTCGCTCTGGCACAACGGTAGGCATCGCACAGCCGCAACACGTGCCTGGCAACTTGGTTCACCAAGTGGCTGAGGCGATCCTGGACCTCGTCACGATCAGCCTGCTCGTACTCCAGCCGGCTCACCTGACGGCCTATCATATCTCCTGCTTTCTGCAGCAACGCCACCGACGCCTTGAGCATCTTTGTGGTGGACGCCTGCCGCTTTTGAAGCTCCGTGAACTCCCGCACATAATGGGGGAGCATGGCACTCCTCTCCTCCTTGAGCTCACGGAGCTCCACGTCCTTGGACCTGAGCTCCGCATCCTTGGCCCGGAGCTCCTATGTCAGGCGCCTCACCTCGGACTCCGTGATCTGCTGTGCCGCCATGGCACTAGGTAGAAGCTATGGGGAGAGGAAGCAAAGGGGGCAAAACGGCTGAAAGGCAATGCAATCTACGGGAAGGCGGAGGGAGCCAACCAAGGAGCGGGGAATCTTTTGGTTTTCACCATGGTAAAACACCACTCGACGACTTCTCACATCAGGGAGCAGTGTGTTTTACAGGCAGAGTCATCATGACTAATTGCTACCGCGTCTGCTCCCGTCTATCAAAAAAATTAAAAATCCTACCACACCCAAACACCAGAGCGACGCTGTGCTGGATATTTAAATTTACCCGCCGGCAAGTAGATAAAAAGGGGGTGAAAAAACAATTGTGGCGGCGGCCTAGCTAATCGGTCAAAGTAGCCCAACTAGCTAGCCATCGTGCTTCACTGATGTACTCGACGGGAAAGGTGGTCTTTCATGATTTGATTACTCATTTACTTGCTTCGGTGCTACGACCGAGGAGGACCCACAATACGCACGGTAGGACGTCCCATGTCAGGAAGAATATATGCGTGCACCACCTGGGAGGACCCTGAAACCGCGCGGTAGGGTGTGCCATGTCTAGACACGGGGGAAAAATGTGCGTGTAAAAATATACTGTATCAGATATAGTACCTATGGTTCGACCTTGGGACCCAGCCAGTCGGTCGAAAACACCCCACTAGCCACATAGCTTCATCATGCTAACTTGGCACGGAGGATAGGTGTGGTTAGCTCCGTCTCGACCAACCACAACGTCTCTTGTTCTAGGCGATTCTTCTATTTTCCAAGCTTTTTTTAGTTGTAATAACACCACGGCAAGCTAGTGCCGCTCTTCGTGTGTGCCCATGAAAGGTTAGATGATGGAGAGGAGAGAGAGAGATCGCAGACCTGGGACACACCAGTAAGTGAGTCAACGGTCATGCACGTGTTGACGAGGCACTCCCTCTACTCTACTCAACGTAATACTGTATAAAATCAAGTCATGGGACAAAGCCAACAAACATTGTTGTTTCTGGCTATTGACTTATGCTTTGTAGTCTAGGTTGCCAGTTCGAATTTCGTCTTTCAGATTTGTTAGTTTTAGGTCTAAATTTGATTAATGATAAGTGGGACCCCGTGTGTTGTTCTGATATTTCAGTGTAGGATGTTTTTTTTTGAACAAACACTTTGCGCGGTTAGACAAGTAACGGCACGAGTTACACATATTTTGCAAGTTTAAGAACAAAAACGACAATGACATAGAATATCACATCCACCCTGCAGCTTAGATGCTATGGTGATACGAGTTTTTACACCGTTGGAAGTGGGATCCAATGGCTTGGGAGTAGTCTTTGTAATTATGCGCAATTTCCAAACTCTCCAAAGTTTTTTTGCAAATAAAACATTCAGGCCTCGTGTGTGCCGCTGCATCTTTGACCCAATGGCTCCCTGTTCCTCATATTAGGTGCTCCCCGTAGCTTAATTACCCGTTACGGTGATATGAGCATCTAGGTCGTATGATCAGTCATCATATGGCACATGCGTAGTACTTGTACTTTCTGTGCAATTCCCAAACTCTCTCAGCCGTATATGGCAAAAACATTCAAACCTCCTACTGTGGGCCGTTAGATCTCCATGAACTTGTATCACCATAGAACCTATGGTGCGGGAGCACCTCATATTCCCCCGTGCGAGAAAACATAAGGTGCTCTCGTAGCTTGGATGCTACGATGATACGAGCTTCGAGGTTGTTTGATCTGAGATCCAATGGCATCCGAGCAGTCTTTGTGCTTGTAAGCAGTGGCCGAACTCTTTGGGGGCTTTTCTGCAAAAAACCATTCAAACCACCAAGGAGGTGTTGGGTCACAAATCCAACGGCTCCGAAGAGCTTGTATCACCAAAGCATCTAAGGTGTGGTAGCACATGATATTCTTACATACAGGAGAATATGATGTCCTCCTTCATCCTAGATGCTACGGTGATACGAGCTTCGAGGTCGTTGGATATGGGATCCAAGGGCATCTGAGTAGTTTTTGTACAAATTGTGTGCAATTCTCAAACTCATCAAGGTTTCCTGTAAAAATATTAAGACATCATGTGAGTTGTTATATCTCAGATCTACAAGCTCCAAGCAACTTGTATCGGCATATAGCATCTAAGGTATGGGGGCACATGATATTCTCCCGGGGAGGAGGGGTGGGGGGTGCACAACCAATCGGTGGTTGGGAGGGTGGGGACAAATATTATCTAAACAACCCTAAACAGAGCTTCACAGTGTTATCTAAGGTCGAGGGGTTGACCCCCGACAATCATAGCTCCGCCTAAACACAATATTTGCATGTACTGTAGTGCTAGACTTAATATTCATTTTTCAGTTTCTTGTTCATTTTAAATATTGAAGTGAGGACCATGCATGTCTTACATTTTACTCCCTTTGTTCCTAAATATTAGTATTTTTAGAGATTTCAAATGGACTGGCACATACGGATGTATATAGACATATTTTAGAGTGTAGATTCACTCATTTTGCTATGTATGTAGTCACTTGTTGAAATCTCTAAAAGACCATTATTTAGGAATAGAAGGAGTATTTTTGAATTCGTGTCATACATGCATGGTTTGGGAAAATAGATGCACTATACTTATTGTATTCTTGTTGTGTTCGTCTCTCTCTCTCTCTCTCTCTCTCTCTCTGTGTGTGTGTGTGTGTGTGTGTGTGTGGTCATATGCTTGATACATACAAAGTTTTCTCACCTCCATATAGTTCATCTTTTAAATTTGAATTTGCATTGAAAAATTACTAGGGATACCATGAAATGTGAAGTCCACATTGAGATCACTATATCACAAACTCACTCTAATTCAACAACTCGTCATAAATCACTTCCCACGTTGAGATTAGTATTTGCAAGGAAAATACGGGCATTGTAATATACATAGATTCGTTCGGCAATTTAAAAGGTTCCTTTCGTATTCTCGAATGGTAGGACCCAACGGCATACCAGCCAGACCTTGGCTCGTGTTGATCCTATAAAAAACCGGGCTCGTGTCCTTTTGGTGGCGTGCGTGGTACGCACATTAGGCAAGCCCAACCACTCGAGCCTCAGCATTTCTAGTCGAAATATCTGGCGGCCAGAATTCCAGTCCTAGGAAACCCCCCTCATGTCCCCGGTCCATAATGACTACCGATGAACAACGGAGGGATGCTTTAGTAACTAGACAATGTTACCTAGCGTGCCGAGCACAGTTCAATTCCCTCGGTAGCCGCTCACCAAGGTCACCCGTCAACTGCATTGCCTAGTACTACTACTACTACACCAGGATGAGCACATAATTGAGCCCGTTTGTTCGTGCCTAGTACTTGAGTTAATATATCAGGCAATGCATTGGTACGGAGGGATTATCCTTTTACTCTGCATATATAACTTGTCTGAAGTCCAACTAAGAAAAATGTTTGACCAAATCCTTTCTTAAGAAATACAACAGGACAAATGTATGGCTTGAAAATGTATTGCATGATGCAGGTTATGATATTGTTTCGAATCCTGGATCTTAAATTTTAGAAAATCCAAAAGTGACCATAAATTCTTGAAACTAAGCATGGGCACGTGATATGGCACAAATATTACTTCGTAAATTTTTCTTCAATTTGAGACAAGCTGCTTAGGACAAGTTGCACAAATGAAGAGCCAAGGTATTTTGGAACAAAGACCTGTCACGTTAAGGCGAACACTTTCACTATTGAAACCGTGGGCGTTTATGTGCCACCACGAGTCCCGCTTCTCATCGGCAAGTGCCGTCCGAGCAAGCGTGTGAGTCAACGGGAGGCGTGCGAGCAGACCACTGCGCCGGCTGACAGGGAGGCGTGCGAGTAGATCGCTGTGCAGGCTCATCGGGAGGCGAGCCCTTTCACCAGGTTCCACCCCCACCTTTGTCCCAACTGCTCCCACTTTTAATGTCACCGGTGCCGCAGTTTAAAATCAACCCCGCACTACCCGGTATTGCTACAATCTTCTCTCTTCCTCTCCGATTCTCCTGTCGTCTACCGCCAACCAGCCTGACCTAAATGTATGCCATGCCGCATCACGATGTCTGCCCTTAGTCTTCCAGTTTCCTGAGGAAGACACCCATCCAGAGTCTCAAGAACATAAGGCGCTTTGGGACGAGCTTGAAGTGGCCTTGCGGGAAGACGCCGCGCCTGTCCCTACTCCCGTTCCGGCTCCCAATGCCCCGACTGCGGCAGCGCCCATCCCCGTGGCATTGATGGGCTGGGAGCCGCACATTGTCGCCGAGCTTGATGTCACGGGGTTCCATGAGGTCCCCGCCAACTTTCACGCGCCCGTGCACCTGCCAGCGCCTGCTGTCGGTGTCAAAACCGGCAGATCTCGGGTAGGGGGTCCTGAACTATGCGTCTAAGGCTAATGGTAACAGGAGGCGGGGGACACGATGTTTACCCAGGTTCGGGCCCTCTCTATGGAGGTAATACCCTACTTCCTGCTTGATTGATCTTGATGATATGAGTATTACAAGAGTTGATCTACCACGAGACCGTAGAGGCTAACCCTAGAAGCTAGCCTATGATTATGACTGTTCTTGGTCCTACGGACTAAACCCTCCGGTTTATATAGACACCGGAGGGGGCTAGGGTTACACAGAGTCAGTTACAGAGAAGGGAATCTACATATCCGAATCGCCAAGTTTGCCTTCCACGCAAAGGAGAGTCCCACCCAGACACGGGATGAAGTCTTCTATCTTGTATCTTCATAGTCCAACAGTCCGACTAAAGTATATAGTCCGGCTCTCCGAGGACTCCTTAATCCAGGACTCCCTCAGTAGCCCCTGAACCAGGCTTCAATGATGATTGAGTCCGGCGCGCAAATTGTCTTCGGCATTGCAAGGCGGGTTCCTTCTCCGAATACTCCAAAGTAGATCTTGAACACAAGAATCGTGTCTGGCTCTGCAAAACAAATTCCACCTACCACCGTAGAGCACATAATATTTCACGAATCTAATCTGCTGACAGTTTCTTTATAGCGTGACATCACACCGCAGCCTGGTTTTTATTCGAACCATTTTATCAACCTGCCACGACACGCTTCGTGAGGCGGTTTTATTGGCACATCTTGTCAAAGTAGAGATCGTGTCCCCTTATCACGGGATTCTCATCAATACAGGCGTAGGTAACCCAACCGTGCCATTAGCATGGTGCTTGGGGAATAAGCGAGTTTTAGGGAAAACAAGGAGGCACATGATTTTACTACCTTTATAAAGGGATAAGGATTCCCCTCTTTCACCCGCACCTTCTCCTTCCTCTGCCTACTCTCTCTCTCGAGCTCCAGCGTCCAAGAATTCACCTTCTCCGCCCACAAGAGCATTCCGAAAATGTCTGGATCTGGAGCTGGAGGCAAGTGGATGGCCTCCACTGTCCGGGAGAAGGATATAAAGAAACTTTGGGAGGCCGGGTTTCTGGCCAAAAAGATTGGGCACCGTCTCCCGACAGCGGGACAGATCATCCCTACCCCAGAACCCCACGAGAGGGTCGTATTCCTCCCTCACTTTGTCCATGGGTTGGGGTTTCCCCTCCACCCATTCGTTCGCGGCATCATGTATTACTATGGGATCGATTTCCATGATATATTCCCCAATTCCTTCCTCAACATCTTGACTTTCATCGTCGTGTGCGAGGCCATCCTCCTCATTTCTCCACACTTTGGATTGTGGCTGAAGATTTTCAATGTGAAGCCCAAGGTGGTGGGCGGCGAGCACACAGAGTGCGGAGGCGCCATGGTGAGCAAGATGCCCAACGTCGCATGGCCATCCGGTACATTAAATGATTCCGTCAAAGGGTGGCAGCAACAGTGGTTCTATGTCACTGAGCCATGCGGCGCCAAATGGGCCGCGGCTCCCGGATTCCAATCTGGAGCCCCATTGCGGCTTACGTCCTGGCCCGAGAAGGGCCTAGACTGGTCTTCATTAGACGAATTGGCAACGCTCTAGGCGCGCGTCAAGAGCATGGGAGACAAGAACATCAAACTCGTTGACATAGTCCAAGTGATGTTGGTTCGCCGGATTCTCCCATGCCAACACAGGGCTTAAAATTTATGGGAATTCGACCCCGCCAAGCACCAGACCCTGATGGAGCTCTTCGACACAACGCACGAAGATATCTGGAAGGTGCTCTTCAATTCTGGCAAATCGTGGCCGGACTCGGCCGAGGACCGTGGGTACAAACTGTCCCATCCCACAAGTTCGGTAAATTTTCATATATTGGCAAGACATACGCTTCAACTACGTATTTTAAGGGTAATGCTTAATATATTTCCCGACAATTCTCCCAGGGTTGGACGAAGAAGGCAGAGCGGATCTACTGTCCGGCCCCGCTTCTAGAAGAACAAGCTGGCCCACTTCTAATGAAGATGCTGGTCCCGGCGCCTTATAAGGCGCCTAAGAAGAAGGCCGAGAAGGAGGCCAAAGAGACCAGGGGCGGCCTTCGTCGCAGGGGTACTTCGGACAAAGTGTCCGAAGACTCTGAGGCCCGCTCCTCCTCCGAAGAGGACGAGAAAAGGAGGAAAGCCAATCCCCCCCAGCATGGGGGAGAAAGAAAAGGACAGCCTCCAAATGCTTGGAGGCCAAGTCGTCTAAGAGGGGGAAAGCCTCCTCCATAGACGATTCCACCACCACCACCGACAACAGCCCGGAGTGGGTTCCCAGGGTCCAGCCCCTGGTTAAATCATGAGTACATAAAATCCGGATACATTAGCATATCCAGACTCATTATCACACAATGTCGATGTATAGAGCCACACATATTGCAGCCCGGCCAGGTCTCGCGCCGAGCATTCCTTGCTGGAGGATTCGCTAGGTTTGAACGCAATGGACAACGGAACTCCCCTGACGGCCACCTCCCCCAAACATGCGGACGACCCCGAGGTGTCGTCCCAAAGGGGCCCAGGCCAAGGAGGGGCTGGGAAGACCGTCCGAGTGGCGCCAGAGGGTCAAACCTCGGCAGCCGGCCACATGGGGGAGGAGCCCCACATGGATACTGACGGTGGGGGCCGGCTTGAATTCGGCCCCCAGTCGGACATAGTTCCGGAGACCAACACGGCTCCGGAATCAGGCAGGAAACCTTCAACAAAAGGGGGTGCGCCTGTTCCACCGGCGACCTCTGTCCAGCGAGAGGTGTCGGATACTTTATCGACAGCGTTAAAAAACACTTCCATCGTTGAAGAACACCGCGCCCTTATGGGTGCGGTGATTGAGAAGATTCAGTCTTCCGAAAGCGGGCTGACTGAAGCCTGCACCAGCCTGTTAACAGGCTTTGAGGTAAGTGGCGAGGCTTGAAGAGTGTCATAGTATATATAGTAGCCCCTGATACACTGTTTGGTGTACGAAAAGAAAAGTCGGACAGAGGATCGAATATATGCTCGTAGGAGACTTACCATGCAACACCCTTATTTATTATTATGTTTTGTCTAAGCAGGCGTCTTTATTGACTACCACTTCTCATACTGCAGAAGTCTCCGGACTGAAGCAGCGTCTGGAGCGGGTCGAAGAAGAGCTCAGCCAAGTGAAGAAGCAGTTGGAGGATAATCAAGGTATGTAAAACCTTGTTTTTATTTAGTACAAATAAATGATTGATTGTGATGAAAAAACGTCGTGATGTGTGCCAGGAGCGATGGCCGAAGTCGAGGCTCTTAAGAAGGCGGTGACCGAAGCCGAAAAGAGGGCATTCAAGGAGCAGGCCAATCTAAAAAACACGAGGCCAGGGTTGCTGAAGTTCAACAAGAACTCCAGGAAGCTGTGAAGAGGTGCGAGACCTTGGAGCAGAGCTTGTCGAATAAAGAATATGAACTCAGCAAGGCTCATCAAACCGCACGTGATGCCCAGGGTGAGTCCAAGGCGCCCTCCAGGAAATCCAAGAGGCCAGAAAGATTGCAGCGGGTAAGGCTTTTTCTATGCAAAGCAACTATGTGAAGGAAAGATTCCTGTTACTAACTCGAATTCGGGGCTCTCCAGGGGCATTTGCGGATTTTCCATGCAGCATATCTGATGCCGCACAATTCTATCGAGGCGAAGAAGGGAGCTCTATGGAGAAGCTGTTCTGGTAGCAATACCGTGCGCCAAAACATCATGTGCCCTTTATCGATCAGCTGAAACAGCTGGTCGAGCTGCATAGGGCGGCCGAACTAGCCATGAAGGATTTAATTATTCGGCTATGGCCTACCGAAGCAATTCCTAGCAGCTACTTTGGGCTCGTGAAGCAGCTGGTTAGTGTCTGTCCTCGGATTGACGCGATCAAGCGGTCGGTCTGTATTGAAGGTGCCCGAATGGTTTTTGCCCGCGTTAAGGTGCACTGCACAAAGATGGACACTATTAAGCTGATGACCGAAGGACCACCCAAAGGGAAGGAGCATTGCAAACCTGAATTGTACTACGAGAGTGTCCTGGGAGGACCCCGCCTTGTGACGGAACAGTGTGCCAAGGACATTATTTTCCCATGAATATATTCATGTTGTCCGGCGTTGTAATATGAAACAAGGTTACTATGTAGTGCTTGTTATTTAATAATTTTACCTCATTTGCGGTCGTTATTTATATTAATTCTGAGAGTTGGCCAGTCGTCGGCTTCTGCCCCCATGTTGGAAGTACGGGGGTGTTCGGGATAAATCTAAACACTCTTTACCCCAATTTTGGTTCGTTTAAGGACGTGTACAGCGCAATGAACCAGACAATCGGACTATAAGGCTTTATCACCCTCACTTAGCCATAGGAGTTTGACAAAAGAAGGGTAGGCGCAGCCCCTAGTGTTCGGAAGACCGGACTAGGGGCTCTATCGGCACCTGATTGGAGAAAACCGATCCATCACACGCTGCATTAGTTATCGCATAATGTAGAAGAAATCTTTAAAGATTTTGTGACCTCTCGGACAGCGACCAGCTCTCGCCGCATCATGACAGTCAGTTTTCGGCTTTCTCTATTGAGGTGCTCGTCTAGAAGAACCGGGACACGATCGCAGTAGTTCTCCCTGTGCCGCCTTAGCCGATATAGCGACACGTAAGGTAGCAAAACACAGGAGCCGGGCAAACCCAACATTTGACCAAACACATGATTCAGAGCTGATGCATATAATGCTATAAGTTCAGGGTGCCGAACGGCCGTGAAGGTGTTCGGACTTGCTTGCCGTATTATGGGTACAATGAAGCCCCTGGCATATTAAGGCTTACCAAAGTGTACGACTGCTATTTGACAAAAATATCAAATAAAAAGAAACGGCAAGTGAACGTCATATGAAGCTGCAAATTTGTAATAGAATAATACGTCAAAGCGTATGAGTACAAGTAGTGCGATAAAAAGAAATATGACTTCGGAACCTGCTGAGGCCAGGGCGGGAGCTGCATGCAGATCCGAATAATAGTAGGATGATCATCGAGGGAAATATCTAGGGATTGCCCTGCGTGTTCGAGCTATTTCCCTCCGTTGTGTGTCCATCCCTTCATAGGTCCGGTCACCAGGTCGCCGGTGATGGCCTAGAAAAAAAGTGAACCTGAAAGGAAATGCAAAAAATGTTTGTGTGTCCCCTAGCGATTGATCCGAATTGTGGGACACAACCTTGCCGCGCCTCCGTCCATCGCCGAAGTGGTTAATTGAGCTCTTGACGAGCTGGGCTATCGTGCCGCGAGGTAGTTCAGAGTCTTTTTACAGTGTCAGGGAAATTGGCCGTCGAATTAATATTCGATTGAAAGAGTCCGCTCTGTGCTTCTGCCGTTAGGGCGGCGGTGTGCTCTTCAGTATGGAGGGAGCGTTCAGTGTTTCCATTGACTGTTATGACGTCATGTGGACCAGGCATCTTAAGCTTAAGATAAGCATAGTTTGGCACCACATTGAATCGAGCAAATGTGGTTCGTCTAAGCAGTGCATGATAACCACTGCAGAAGGGGACGATGTCAAAGATTAACTCTTCGCTTTTGAAATCATCTGGGGATCCGAAGACCACTTCTAGTGTGATTGAGCCTGTACAACATGCCTCTACACCTGGTATGACACCTTTAAAGGTGGTTTTAGTGGGTTTGATCCTTGAAGGATCGATGCCCAACCTGCGCACTATATCCTGATAAAGCAGGTTCAAGCTGCTGCCTCCATCCATGAGGATTCGCGTGAGGTGAAGTCCATCGATTATTGGGTCAAGGACCAATGCGGCTGAGCCGCCGTGATGGATATTGGTTGGATGATCCTTGCGATCAAAGGTGATCGAGCCAGACGACCATGGGTTGTACATTGGGGTAAATGGCTCCATCACATAAACGTCCCTGAGTACGCGCCTCCACTCCCGCTTGGGAATGTGGGTGGCGTATATCATATTCACCGTTTTAATTTGCGGAGGGAACTTCTTTTGCCCTCCTGTCTTTGGTTGCTAGGGCTCCTCGTCATCGTCATTGCTTTGTGACCCCTTCTCCTTGCTGGCGGCATTTGACTTGCCGACCTGTTTGAAGACCCAGCATTCTCTGTTGGTATGATTAGCTGGTGTACTTGGGGTGCCATGAATTTGGCATGGACGGTCGAGTATGCGGTCCAGACTGGACGTGCCCGGATTTTTTTCTTTTGAATTGTTTCTTCCTTTGACCGGTATTAGAGCCACTAAATCCGGCGTTGACAGCTGTGTATTCGGTGCTATCGCCTTTGTTTCAATGTTTGTGCTTGCTGCGCAAGGGCTTGCCATTGTCGTCTCTGGATTTAGAATTTGGAGGTTTACTTGAGGTGCTGTTGCTACGAGCTAGCCAACTATCGTCTCCCGCACAGAAGCGGGTCATAAGCGTCGTAAGGGCTGCCATGGATCTCGGCTTCTTTTGTCCAATGTGTCGGGCTAGCCATTCGTCACGGATGTTATGCTTAAAGGCCTCTAGGGCTTCGGCATCCGGACAGTCGACGATTTGGTTCTTTTTCAGTTATGAACCAAGTCCAGAATATCCTTGCTGACTCTCTGGGCTGTTGTATTATGTGACTTAAGTCATCAGCATCCGGTGGTCGTACATAAGTGCCCTGAAAGTTGTCAAGAAATGCGTCTTCCAGGTTCTCCCAACTGCCAATGGAGTTTTCGGGCAGACTATTCAACCAGTGCCGAGCTGGTCCCTTGAGTTTTAGTGGGAGATATTTGATGGCATGGAGATCATCACCGCGGGCCATATGAATGTGGAGAAGGAAGTCTTCAATCCACACCGCAGGATCTGTTGTCCCATCATACGATTCGATGTTTACGGGTTTAAACCCTTCTGGGAACTCATGTTCCATTACTTCATCAGTGAAGCACAGGGGGTGTGCAGCGCCTCTATGTCAGGCTACGTCACGACATAGTTCGAATGGAGCTGGTATGCGGTATTCGGCCCGGACAGTTGGTTTTTGTTATACCTGGTGTGGCGGCCATCGTCGCGCACTAGGGCGCGCCCCCGCGATCCGTTGATTGATCTGGGCTAACCTTCTCTCTTTTCCAAGTCATACCGCATGCCATTTCTATGCCCTTGAGATTTTGTGTTTATTTTCATTCAGCGATGCAGTGCGTGCTTGTGTTCGGGCTGATGTGCCGATTTGTCTCGACCATGTGGTGGCCGGTCAGCTGTATCACACGCTGGTAGTTTAGGCTACAGTGCTTCGTCGTCAAATTGAGGTAACAACCTATGCTTTGGGTAGCTTTTGGTTAGGTGCTTGAGTCCGTATTCCTCAGCTGCTAGGACCTCGTTCCATCTATCAGTGAGCAGATCTTGATTAGCTTGGAGTTGTTGCTGTTTTTTCTTCAGGCTCTTTGCAGTGGCTATAAGTCGGCGCTTGAAGCGGTCCTGTTCGACGGGATCCTCTGGCACGGTAAATTCTTCGTCATCGAGGCTCACCTCATCCTCGGATAGGGACAGGTAATTATCGTTCTCCGAGTCTTCATTTATAGCCTGTTCGTCAGGGCTGGCTTACCCGTCCTCCCGTCCAGCCTGTTCGAAGCTTGGCTGGGCAGGGTCTTCTTTGTTATCTTCAGAATCGTCCGAAGTGCTATTGTCTCCTGTGCCGGTATTGCTGTGTTTACCATGGCGTGGTCTAGAGCGGCGTCGCTGACGTCGGCGCTTCGGCTGCTTCTCTGGAGGTTTGTCCTCACCTATATCCTTTTTGTCCACACCATTGTCTTCTTTGGGGGTATCCACCATGTAAATGTCATATGACGAGGTGGTTGTCCAGCGCCCTATGGGCGGTGGTTCCTCTTCTTCTCCCGCATCATCGTCCATACCGTCGATGTCTTCGGAGTCAAAGTCAAGCATGTCGGTCAAGTTGTCGACAGTGGCTACCAAGTGGGTGGTGGGTGGGCAACAAAGTTCTTTGTTGTCTGCTTCCCACTCAAGCCGGACATAGTTTGGCCAAGAATCTCCTGACAAGGAGAGAGATGTTAATGAGTTTAACACATCACCCAAGGGCGAGTGTCGGAAGATGTCCATTGAGGTAAACTCCAAGGTCGGCACCCAATTAGATTCGACGGGCGTGGACACACGCGGTTCGGAACCTGTATTCGGAGATGAGTCTGAGGGTCCATTGGCACATACCTCGTTAGAGGTTAGATCCGTGTTCGGCTCAAGCGCCGTAAAGTATGCGGCTTCCGTGGAAGGGTCCAGCCCCCTGTCCCTGGACTGCGCGATCTGTTTTGGATCTAGGGCCAGGACAGTCACATGCACTGTCTCCTGAGCATAGTCTGATGACAGATTTAAGTCATGTTCATCGTGGCTACAGGGCGCGGCTGTCATGGATTCGAATCCATCGAAGATCAAGTCTCTGCGAATGTGGGCAGTGTAGTTCAAACTTCAAAACCTGACCCGATGGCCAGGGGCGTAGCTGTCGATCTGCTCTAGATGGCCAAGCGAGTTGGCCCGCAGTGCGAAGCCGCCGAATATGAAGATATATCCGGGGAGAAAAGTCTCACCCTGGACTGCGTCGTTGTAGATGATTGAAGGAGCCATCAAGCCTTATGAAGATGACACAGTGGAACTCTGAATGAAAGCACCAATGTCATTGTCAAAACCGGTGGATCTCAGGTAGGGGGACCCGAACTGTGCTTCTAAGGCTAATGGTAACAGGAGGCGGGGACACGATGTTTACCTAGGTTTGGGCCCTCTCTATGGAGGTAATACCCTACTTCCTGCTTGATTGATCTTGATGATATGAGTATTACAAGAGTTGATCTACCATGAGATCATAGAGGCTAACCCTAGAAGCTAGCCTATGATTATGATTGTTCTTGGTCCTACGGACTAAACCCTCCAGTTTATATAAACACCAGAGGGGGCTAGGGTTACACAGAGTCGGTTACAGAGAAGGGAATCTACATATCCGAATCACCAAGCTTGCCTTCCACGCAAAGGAGAGTCCCACCCGGACACGGGACGAAGTCTTCTATCTTGTATCTTCATAGTCCAACAGTCCGGCTAAAGTATATAGTCTGGCTGTCCGAGGACCCCTTAATCCAGAACTCCCTCACCTGCGCATGCACTGACGCGCACGCCCGTGCCGGTGCTCGTGCACCTGCCAGCGCATGCGCCTGTGCATGCACTGACATGCACGCCCGTGCCGGTGCCCGTGCACACGAATGTCTCCGCCGCACCGTTGAGAGCGCTTGTCCCCGCGCGGGTGCCAGTGCCTCCCTCAACAGCATGGATGGCCGCCGTCGACTACTTCCTTGCACCAACGCCAGTCGCCTCCACCCGCCAGTTGACTCGCTCGGAAGTCCAAAACATTTTGGCCTTCCTTGAAGCTAGGCCAACGTCTAGGAGTATGCCAACAACGGCGCAAGACGCCGCCGTCGCCGTTGGTCAGTGGCCCGACGACACACAGAGCACGACAGAGGAGCCGCTTCCCACTGCAAGACGCCCCTGCCGCCGCCGCGTAATTTAAATTTTCCATGAAAAACGTTCGGATTGCCATGCTTAAAATCTGAACGTTTATCATTTCCGTATATTTTAGATCGATCGTCATATAATTTAGAGTCGGAGTCAGACTAAACAAAATCTATGGTTTGATCGATTGAATGTTCTGCTAGAGCCGTATCAAATTAAATATAAAACGTCATCAAGCCACATGTATTCCTTGTCATCCAACAACCTAGACTGCTTCAATGTCGAGCGCTCAACACGTTTAGCGTGCAGTTAATTTCATGCCAAAAATAGTGCTAATCACATAATAACACGCAAATAATATCCTACTTAATATCCGCATGCACTTAATATACTTCCAAATTAACGTGCATTGCACGTAGTGCCGTAACTTGTGAACCCGTCCAGATATGGTCAATGGCAACATCGCCCGCGAGTTCTTCGTGTTTGCCTGTGCATCTAAACGCACAAGGGGAGGAGAGAGAGAGAGAGCACACATGGAACCCACCAGTAAGTGAATGCGAATAGTACTAAAAATAATATTACATGTTATCCATTAAATAGGCTGTGGTAATATAAAAACATTATGTGAACAAAGGGGGGGGGGTACAACAAACATTGTTTTTCTACGTATGTTGCCTATTGACGTGCGGCTTGAAGACCCTAGTCGCATGTTGGATCCTCGTCCTTTATTTTTTAAGGGAGTACCTAGAACTCATTTAGATGAGATATAATTTTGTCTCATTCACTTTGATAACAAGAACAGATACAACCCACGTCGGCAGACACACATCTTATGGCATCACATCCAATGGCTATAAAAGGTGAATGAGACCAAATTATATCTCATCTAGATAAGTTTTTTGCAATAATACCATGGTGCGAAGTTGAAGGAGAGAAAGGACGTGCGAGAGAGAGAGATGACCGAGCCAGAGGGAAATCAACTAGGGGAGGTGTGGGGGTTGCAACGGTGTTTGGAGTAGCTGTGGGCCGAATGCTACGAAAATATAATCTAAACCGACCGGAATAAATGCCTACACAAATTAATCCAAGGTTGGAGTGCCCCTCGCAATGTAAATAGCTCTGGCTTTGCAAGGGATGGAAAGGTAGCTTCAATGTGTGAAAGATATGGCGTGAGAAAGCAAGGTCAATCAAGAGACATATAGATAGAGAGACAAAGTGAGTGTGGTCCGACATTCATTGAACAGATATATATGCTCTGGAGATATATTGTCCTATTGAGCTTTCGGCAAGGGTGAGGGCTATAAGATAGAGCTTGAGAGATGATCCAGTCACAGACGTGTAGATATATTTTATGCATGGGAGGAAGCAAGGTCAATCGATCACATAGGGTCGTCGTGCGATCGAAAGAGTGAGACGGGTTGGAGAGAGTGACCTAGATATACAATGTGCGTGAGAGAGTATACAATGTGAATAGGTTGAATTGGTCCCAAACATGGTGATATATCGTTTTTGTCCAAGAAAGAGCGACGCCAATCAAGACATACAAAGAGAGAGAGAGAGAGATCGAGAGAGGGAGATTGAGCGAGCATGGCCCGCCATGAGGTCGAAAGAGTGGGGACGGCTTGGATGGACTGACCTAGATAAACAATCTGCGTGAGAGAGTATAGAGTGTGTCGATCGAGGCCCGAACAGGGAGATATATCATTTGTGTGTGAAAGAAAATGAGGTTAAATGAGACTCAGATAAAGAGAGCAAGATTGAGCGAGTGTGGCCCACCGTGCGGAAGAAAAGAGTGAGACAGTCTCGAGGGAGTGACCTAGATAGACAATGTGTGTGTGTGCGCACGAGAGGTTGGGGGGCTAGATAGGCAATGCATGTATTTAGCGCGAGAGGGTGAGAGGGAGAGGGAGAGAGAGAGAGCTCGGCATGGGGTGCAATGGCGGGTGTGTGAGGTAATACATTTGGTAACAGAGTGGAAAAAGGGGGCTGTGTAGTTGAGAGAGTTAGAGATCGAAACATGGAGAGAAAGAATGAACGTGTGTTGGAAACCGATAGCTTCCTA
>NC_057813.1:539786895-539851590 GCF_018294505.1 Triticum aestivum | reverse complement strand
AAACAACATTTGAATGTAGATAGTATGAGACTTATTATCGATGTTTCAATTCGGTGTACATTGTAATATTTGAACTGAGGACCATGCATATGGGTAATTATTTTGAATTCGTGCCATACTAGGTTTCGAAAAGTTGACATTGACTCGATGTGTTGTTTTATTTTGTAGGTCATATGTTTGAATCCATCCAAAAGTTTTCTCACTACCATGGTGTTCATCATATACATATGAATTTGTATTAAAAAAGTAGCATGGATACAGTGAAATGCGAAATCCACGTTAGAATTGGAGATCGCTATGGGACACACACTCTAATTCAAATAACTAATTAGGTGACACACACTCTAATCCACGTTAGCGTGGATACCGTTTCGATTTTTTTTTCAAATAACTCCTCATTAATTAATTTGTAGTATCTCGTTTCGAATGACTAATTATTGCAAGGAAAACACAGGCATGGTAATACATATAGATTCGTTTGCAAATGAAAGAAGATTCGTTTGAATTCTCAAGTGTAGGCGCACCAGGCAGACCAGGGTCGTGTCGTGGTGGTCGCGTGTGTCAGACGGACGCTTAGCACCCAGCCAGTCACCCCCTCCCTCCCCCCCCAAAAGGACGACGACAAAATAAGTTCGCACTTTAACGTTTCAGATTGAAATATCTGGCGGCCCCAATTCCAGCGCTGCAAAATCTCCCTTCTCCACCATCCCCTTCCGCGCCCAGATTGCTCAAATCCCTAATTCGCCGACAACCCAAGCAAAGTTCGAATCACCCCTCGTCTCGTCTCTTTCCCCACCTCTGTGCCGGACGATGAAGACGACGATCGCGCTTCACCACCGCACTGGAGCTGCCTCATCTACGCCCTCGTCCACCGCACCGGGTGGTCCACCGACAACGTCGGCCGCCGCAACCGACGTGCCTCACAGACACCGACTTCCACCGCATCAGGTGCGCTTCACCGACGTCGTCTCCCAGCTCACCGGGGCTACTTCACCGAGCACATCGTCGCACCTCCACCCCCCGAGGCCGTTGGGGCTTCACCAATGGTCTCGTCCACCGCATCATAGCACTCTGCTGCCACTCAAGATCTGCATCCGTGCGCGGCCAGCCAACGACAGCGCATCACCCTCAATGGCTCTGAAGTGACCCACACTCTAGCTAGGCGAGCATGCCCAAACGCCGGCCCGAACTAGGTATCCACACATCACTCCCTTGTGCATTGTTTCGACGATGTTTGGGTATCCTTTCACTTCTCTCTTAGCTTACACGCCTATGCAACTCTGACTTTAACTCTTATTTCTTCTGGATATATCATCTGAAACAAGCAAAACCATTTTTTAGCGAAGCATGATAGTGCTACGAGATCTGGTACACATCATGCACACCGTATAACCTTGTAAGTATCTTTCCTTTGGTACAATAGCAAGGTCGATTCCTGTTATTTGATCAACCATTCGCCGTGTCAGAAATGCAGAGGGGGATGCAAGGAGCACAATTCCTGCACATCCAAGCAAGTGGTAACATGGACTTGTACATGGAACATTCCAAGCGCAAGCAGAGCTGCAGTGAGCCTGTACAATGAGCTAGCATAAGTCCCTGCATTTCATTTAATTCATACTAGCATTCATGTATGATTTGTGTGCAGTGGCGGATCCATAAATTCAAGTTACCAGGGGCGAACATTTAACTAAAAAAATACGAAGGCACTTGCACTCCGGAAATCAACATAACTTGAGAAATGTGAAGCTACATGCACTATGAAAACCAACTAATGATCCAAAGTAGTTCAGATTATAAACACTAAATGATGCAAGCACCAAAAAACACAAAATGCAACATGGTGTACAAGGACTACAAACATGGTTTGTACCTGCTTGAATTATTTGTTCTCTAGCTGAAAATATCAAAGTGTAATAGCACCTATAACCAGTGCGCAAACTGCATATCAATATTTCTATCCTGCACAAGTAAGCCAATAGTTTCAAACAACAGATTAGAAAAGTATTTATGCTACGTTGTCATGATACGGGGACTTTCTGGTAGATGGCCTCGACGTTTCCTCAAGCCATGAAAATGCACTATAATTTGCTTGTCATCAATGCCTGCGAATCTCTATGTCTCTCTCAACATAGCAGATCATCATTAGACACTAAATCCTTCAATGGGAGCTTGCAAAATACTTGCATTAGATCCCTCATTAGACACTATATGTTCATCACCAGGAGCATGTAAAATGTTTGAATCAAATCCTTCATTAGAAGTCTGTTCATTAGACGCTTCAGGCTCAAGAACAACATGAGCTTGTATGTTTGGACCAGATACTTGATTAGATACATCAGATTCAGTCAGTTCAGTATTGATTGGGGGAGTTATAAAATAAGTAGAAATTGGTTTCATTTTCTCATAGATTCCCTACATACAAGTAGTTTTACAACACCATCAGGTTTAACTATTGGCCAAAAATTGAATAGTCGAATTAGATATGATCAAGGATGTGATGTACCTGCTTGTTGCGCATGCTACTCTTGCAATCTGCGACTGTCCGTTTGTGCAAGCTCAATGCCATGCCCATGCTGCCGCCGCTGGCTCCCACGCAGGCTACACCCAGGGTTGGATCTTCATCTTCTAGTGGCACTTTTGATTTACCCACAGAATGGTTGAATTGCTTGTTCCTATGAACTGAGTTCGCCAATAATTTGAAGGATGCCAGTCTTTTCGTCCTATTGTAAATTGCTTAGATCTCGATATGCCAAAAGTAATCACATGAAATATACAGTAAAAGCCAATATGATGTGTGTGGCTACAACTAGTCTGACTACACGTCCTCATGTAACATATCAAGGACGCACCATCTTACCGGATTAACCATTCGACTTACCAATGCAGTGTGGGAAGAAAGAAGTATTGGGACTGCGTATCCAAGCAATTGATGCCATGGACTCCTTCGTACAACCTTGTAAGCAAAAAAGAAGTTGCAGTGTGCCTGTACAAAGAGCTAGTGTAAGTTCAGTTACCTGCTTCTCAAAATTTTAGTTAGCCACTTATTGCAAAATTGTTCAATTACGTTGCTTGGCTTAATTTAGTTTGCTACTGATTACATAATGCCACATCCTGTTAATCCTATTATAGACTACGCCTATCTATGTGTTTGATACTTACTGTTAAGAATTACCTGTTTGCCTGAACTTAAATAGCTACTTGTTTGTTTAACTACTTTGCTGCTGCAACAACGGGTTACAATGATGTTAATAACTACTTTTCAGCATCCAAATGAAACTCTTTAATTACTTTTTTGTTTAACTGTTTTGCTGTTATAACTCCCAGTTGAGATGTTTTGCTAACTTCAACTTTTCTGAATCCAATCGGAACTTTAATGGCAAAACAGGTTAGCCCAAGATCAAATAGCGAGGTCCCCATGGACGTTGTATCATCCCACAACAGTGGCATCGGCCCAGTCATGCATTATGAATTGCCAACTGCTGATGCTCTAGAGGCTAAACTAGTGGTAGAAAGAGATTCTGTTTCTGCACTTAGAGATGAAGTTGACATGTTGAGGAAGCAAACATCACAATCACAAGAAGTACTCAAGAAAACCATTAAATATTTGGTGGATTTCAAAACGAAGCAAGCTGAGACTGACCACATTGTTAAGGTCATGAAGGAAAAAAGGAAATTAAATTCCCACTTGGTAAATCATAGGTGAAATGTTCTGTCCATCGTTGAATAACCTTTGTGTTGTTTGTTCATGTAATCAATCAAACCATTTGTTTTACAGATCATGTAATAATTGTTTTATGGTTTGTAATTTTATTTGAGCACAAGTCTGTATTAATTGATAAGACTCGGAGACATTTCATTTTGATTGTTGTGCCAGATCTGGAAATATGCCAATCAGGCTGAATGTGCATTCAACAACAATAGTAGTATAGATGGACCATAAGTGGCACGCATCGGAACGGGCCAAGATGTTGTAGTAGCTTGGCTAAAAAAAGATGCTGTTGTAGCAAAAAAAAGTACAACGGCCTGGCTTATGTATGTTAGTTGATATTATTGATTCGTATGTACTTCTAACACCATATACTCTATAAGTGTTTATATGTCTGTTAGTTCTGTACATTCTTGGTTGATTGACTCGGTATTTGAATCTTGATACATCCCTTGTGTACATATCTAAATGGCAGTACACATTATGTTGCGTGTGACATTTGAGTTGGACATGAAGTGTTCCAAATATTCGTATTCACCTTAAACTGGATTCTAGCTTCTGAATTTGAGTATCGGCATTTGTAAATCATATTCATATATGACAGTGGAATACATCTTTTTCATCCTTTTGAAGATATATGAAAACACATAGAATAATTTAGAAAGATTTGTATAGAAATACAAAATGGATTGGAATTTAGTTTCCGGGGTAAACGTGGATGCTTATTGTCCCAAAATTCGAAAGAAGCGGCAAAATGTCCACTCCTATGCCGGCTGCCTAAAGCCAAGTGTTTGGGAGATGGAAATTACTGTCTACCCATTACACAGACAATCCATCGGCCCGATTTCCACTGCTCTAAATAGGGGTAGGTTAGTAACTTCAATTAGACATGACACCACCACCTCTGAGCCCATTCCGACATGGTGGGTGCCAAACATGGGCGGCAAAACACATTTGATTCAAGCCCGTCTGAACTATTTCTCCCTCCATTTCCCCATTCATACATGGTGGAAGGCAAAACAAACTCGACTCGGCCAAAATCCATGTAGGAAAATATTTTCAATAGGGGCAGGTTTGTAACTTCACTCAGACGTGACACAACCGCCCTACCTATCAGCCCTATTCATACACCGTGGGTGCCAACCATGGGCGCCAACCACCCTCTCCTCGCCCGAAATTGCTCTGGGCAAATATTGGCGAGATGCGAGATTACCCTCGTATCCCCAACCGACGAGACGTCCAAATTTTCAACGGGGGCTAAGTTCGTAACTTTCCCATATTTCAAACAGGCGCGTCCCAGAAACATGGTTCCCCATACCTCTACCTCCATTTTCCCATTCATACACTGTCTGCGCTAGAACACCACCCCATCCATCGCCGCCGTCCTCCACCCCATCCATCGCCTCGTCCTCCACCACATCGATCGCCACCGTCCTCCAGCATGTCGGAGTGCCTACCAAGACCGTGTCGTCCACTGCTAGAGATGGACGTTTCTCATCCACGGTGACGGACCAAGAGCCTTGGATCGCGTCCTCTTGCTTCATCGGCGTCGTCGTCCTCTTTGCCGGGGCCGCTCATACGACCTTCTCTTCCACCACAACGGGACTTATCCCCTGATGCACTCGTCTACCGTCGCAGATCTGCTTCAACGCCACCGACAGCCATCGCACCCCCGATGCCTACACGGTGCTGCAAGAGAGGTGGTACTTCATATATCCTCAACATTTTGATCTTAACCAGAAAATAGATCTTAACTTGGTTACTCTACTTTCTTTTCAGCTCTTAGAATTTAGTTCTTAGTTCGAAGCAAACAATGGATGCTAAATATCATTTCTCCGGCTTGCAGCTTCAAATCTGCCATGGCACAGTCATAATACAGTTTAATTGATCATGCCTAGGGTTTAATTCATCATGTTGGTTTCGTGATGGTTTCTTTAATAGATATCGGAGGGGAAACCCTCTTTTGCTAAAAAAATTGCTTAGAGTTTCCCCCTTTTATGATCACTATACTATCAGAATACGTGATTCTGTCATAATAGCACTGCTCCACCCATCAAGCTAAACAAGCTTAGTTGTTCAAATACAAATTTGATATCATTAAAACAGAGTCGTTTAATTGGTCAACTAAATGTTCCTAAATTAGTTTCGAAAATGCATGTTCGCCGCTCGGGTGTGTATCTCTATAGGGTGCCCATTGTGGGCCGCCCCCCCTGGGATTTTGGGTCATCCCAGGCCTCGATTCCCCTCTATTCTGCTGCGCGCTTCCGATCTCTACTCGCCCCCAGTAGCCTGCCTTGCCGGCGACTTGCCGTCCCTGGACGACATGACTCTAGGAGGAGACACCGGACTAACAGGAGGTCAGGAGCCACTCGCCCAATAGCGTCACCGCTGCCCGGGCGTGCCGCCGTGCCTACCTTCCCAGTCCGTTCAGGGCTCAGGCGTGCAGCACCCACTAAGCCAACCCGATTTATCCTGAGATATGTCCTCAACACTCAGCGGCCACTCCTCATCACCCATTTTCTAATTGATTCATTACTCATTAGGCAACACTGTCATTAGGGTTGTTGTGTGCTCAGTGCTACCTAGTCTTAATGGTTCAGATGAATTTCGATAATCTTTAGTACCTGTAAAGTTCACAGGGTTTTCCGGCCCTAGGAACAGACACTAGTCATTTTGGATTGTTGGTCGCAGTGATATTGACCCAAATTACTACTGCAAGCCAGGTTTATTGACAATTTTACTTGTCTTTCTTACTCATTCGATATAATATCCAATTATTCATGTCGATTTGTTGCAAACAATAAGTGCTAGGCGAACTTCTTGATTCAGATTTTGGACGGTCTCTTACTGCAGTTACAATTCTGCATACTTATCCTAGTAAGCTCACAAGTAAATGATTGATTCACTACATCTATGCTTGCCTTGTCATATTTGTTGTCAATATTCTTTTAGGGTGGACCACCCTGTTTCTAAATACTGGAACCGTAGACATGAGTGAATAGTATTTCTCTATGTGATCTCTTCAATCATGTGTGGGCAACGAACATGTACTACATTGTATAGAAAGAAAGTGTCATTTCCAGCTTTTACATAGGCTTCGATCTTTTACATGGAATACAATCTGCCTACTTGCTTTGTGTCGCACTACCAACACTCCACCCTTGAAGCTAAACATTATGCCACTCATAATTCCTTAGTTTATTTGTTCAAATACGAATTTCATATGATTCTAATGTTCCTACTTCAGTTTTGAAATGTGTGTCTGCCTGTTATAGAGACATAAGGGGTTTGTATTTCTGTGTGTGGTCTGGTCAGCACGGTTGGGGGGTGAACTTTGCATATGCAGGGGTTTATAGGTTGACACTCTTCGAGTTGAATCCGCAATGCATTCCATAGATAATCTGACTACTTTTTATGTTTTCATGAATCTCAGATTCTGAACAGCATCATAATGATTATGAGCTTGCACGCATGAAAAGAATAAAGCAGAACAATGCCATGGCTATCAAACTTGGCATTAAGGGACTAAAAGCAAGTATGGATGCAATGCAATGCAAACGCTCTCCACCTACAGATTCATGCTCAGAATATGATCCTAACAGTGATTCTAAGCTAGAGGGAGACCTAAGTCAATGTAGCTCCCTAGTGGAGGAGTCAGAGGAAGATGCCCTATCTTATTCACCCATCAAGGTGCTTGCTCTAACTTTCCAAGGTTATATTGGTCGCACATATCTTGCAATTGATGCTTTGCATTGCTTCTACTTTGTTGAACTTCCATTAGCTTAGTATACACATCGTGTATGTGAATACGCCCTGCCTACCCATTTTCAGTACATATTCCATCTGTCATCATACCATATTTATCCATTCAAATGTTGTTCTTGTGTATCAGACGTTCAAAAGGAAGAGGGCGATTGCTGATCGTGGATGAGCACAAGCAAAATATTTGGAAAAGGTAGTGGCACCTGATAAATCAAATAGCCCATTAGGTGCAGTTGCAATATCACCTAACCCACAAAACACCCCAACTCTAGCAGACTCTAGCCCTACTACACTGGTCATTTCTGATGCCCCAACTCAGCAGACCCCAACTGCAGCAAATAGTATGATTATGCCAGTTGACATAGCACCAGCTCTACGACACAAAACCCCCATTCTAGCAAAGAGTACACCAAATCTAGTTGCCAAATCCCTTTTCGAACCAGAGAGAGCCCCAATTGCAGCAAATAGGACCCCTGTTCCATTTCTTCCCAGTTTAGAAGATGAAGCTTATGTTGTTGTCAGGAACTTTGTGCGCATCTTTCCTTCATGGAAAGATTATACCGCAGATACAGAACAATTTCCAGTCTTCCTCCGCAACTTACACGTAAGTAATGTACTAATGTTATTCATGGTCATTACCGCATATGTTTCTGCTGACAGACGACACAAGATTTCATTCTTTTAAATAGGCGAGGACCAAAATAGATTGTGAAGACGAGCAAGGGTTGGTTGCGCTTTTCAAGCACTCGTTGATGAAGTATCATTCCTACCTGAGGCAAGCGCACTTCGATGGCAAGCCTCTAAACAAAATTTCTGTAAAGTCTCTGGTGCTACATTTATCCGACACTGACTGGAATAATCTTGTTACACATTGGTCTCGGCTGCAGCATAAGGTACTATCTATGATATCACATCACAATTTGAACTACATTTCTGCATTTTCCTTAACGTCTCACTTGTACGAAAACTGTTAGCAGAAGAACATTCATTCTCAAGGGACCACAAAATCCCACAACTATACTGCACACTGCATTGCTCTTGTGAGTACCTCTTGCCCTGTATGTGTTGGGGAACGTTGCAGAAAATTAAATTTTTTCCTACGGTTTCACCAAGATCCATCTGTGAGCTCATCTAAGCAACGAGTCATGGGAGAGAGATTGCATCTACATACCACTTTGCAGATCGCGCGGAAGCGTTCAAAAGAACGGGGTTGAAGTAGTCGTTCTCGTCGTGATCCTATCACCGGAGATCCTAGCGCCGAACGGACGGCACCTCCGCGTTCAACACACGTACGATCAGCGTGATGTCTCCTCCGTCTTGATCCAGAAAGGGGGAAGGAGAGGTTGATGATGAAAGCTCCAGCAGCAGCACAACAGCGTGGTGGTGGTGGAACAGCAGCACTCCGGCAGGGCTTCGCCAAGCACGTGACGGAGGAGGAAGTGGTGTAGCAGGGGGAGGGAGGCGCCAGAACTTCAGGGTGCGGCTGCCCCCTTCCCCCCTCCCTTTATATAGGCCCCCAGGGGGGCGCCGGCCCTGGGAGATCCAATCTCCCAAGGGGGCGGCGGCCAAGGGGGGTGGAGTACCCCCCAAGGCAAGTGGGGCGCCCCCCCATCCTAGGGTTTCAACCCTAGGCGCAGGGGGTGGGCCAAGGGGGGCGCACCAGCCCACTATGGGCTGGTTCCCCTCCCCACTTCGGCCCTTGGGGCCCTCCGGGATGGGTGGCCCCACCCGGTGGACCCCCGGGACCCTTCCGGTGGTCCCGGTACAATACCGGGTGACCCCGAAACTTTCCCGATGGCCGAAATACCACTTCCTATATAGTTTTCTTTACCTCCGGACCATTCCGGAACTCCTCATGACGTCCAGGATCTCATCCGGGACTCCGAACAACATTCGGTATGCTGCATACTCATATTCACACAACCCTAGCGTCACCGAACCTTAAGTGTGTAGACCCTACGGGTTCGGGAGACACGTAGACATGACCGAGACGGCTCTCGGGCAATAACCAACAGCGGGATCTGGATACCCATGTTGGTTCCCACATGCTCCTCGGTGATATCATCGGATGAACCACGATGTCGAGGATTCGAACAACCCTGTATACAACTCCCTTTGTCAATCGGTACGTTACATGCCCGAGACTTGATCGTCGGTATCCCAATACCTCGTTCAGTCTCGTTACCGGCAAGTCACTTTACTCGTACCGTAATGCATGATCCCGTGACCAAACACTTGGTCACTTTGAGCTCATTATGATGATGCATTACCGAGTGGGCCCAGAGATACCTCTCCGTCATACGGAATGACAAATCCCAGTCTCGATCCGTGTCAACCCAACAGACACTTTTGGAGATACCTGTAGTGCACCTTTATAGTCACCCAGTTACGTTGTGACGTTTGGTACACCCAAAGCACTCTTACGGTATCCGGGAGTTACACGATCTCGTGGTCTAAGGAAGAGATACTTGACATTGAAAAAGCTCTAGCAAAACGAACTACACGATCTTGTGCTATGCTTAGGATTGGGTCTTGTCCATCACATCATTCTCCTAATGATGTGATCCCGTTGTCAATGACATCTAATGTCCATAGTCAGGAAACCATGACTATCTGTTGACCAACAAGCTAGTCAACTAGAGGCTCACTAGGGACATGTTATGGTCTATGTATTCACACGTGTATTACGATTTCCAGATAATACAGTTATAGCATGAATAAAAGACAATTATCATGAACAAGGAAATATAATAATAACCCTTTTTATTATTGCCTCTAGGGCATATTTCCAACAGTCTCCCACTTGCACTAGAGTCAATAATCTAGTTACATTGTGATGAATCGAACACCCATAGAGTTCTGGTGTTGATCATGTTTTGCTCGCGAGAGAGGTTTAGTCAACGAATCTGCGACATTCAGATCCGTATGTACTTTGCAAATATCTATGTCTCCATCTTGAACATTTTCACGGATGGAGTTGAAACGACGCTTGATGTGCCTGGTCTTCTTGTGAAACCTGGGCTCCTTGGCAAGGGCAATAGCTCCAGTGTTGTCACAGAAGAGTTTGATCGGCCCCGACGCATTGGGTATGACTCCTAGGTCGGTGATGAACTCCTTCACCCAAATTGCTTCATGCGCTGCCTCTGAGGCTGCCATGTACTCCGCTTCACATGTAGATCCCGCCACGATGCTCTGCTTGCAGCTGCACCAGCTTACTGCTGCACCATTCAACATATACACGTATCCGGTTTGTGACTTAGAGTCATCCAGATCTGTGTAGAAGCTGGTGTCGATGTAACCCTTTATGACGAGCTCTTCGTCACCTCCATAAACGAGAAACATGTCCTTCGTCCTTTTCAGGTACTTTTGGATATTCTTGACCGCTGTCCAGTGTTCCTTGCCGGGATTACTTTGGTATGTTCCTACCAAACTTATGGCAAGGTTTACATCAGGTCTGGTACACAGCATGGCATACATAATAGATCCTATGGCTGAGGCATAGGGGATGACGCTCATCTCTTCTTTATCTTTTGCCGTGGTCGGGCATTGAGCCGAGCTCAATCTCACACCTTGTAGTACAGGCAAGAACCCTTTCTTGGACTGATCCATTTTGAATTTCTTCAAAATCTTATCAAGGTATGTGCTTTGTGAAAGACCTATGTGGCGTCTCGATCTATCTCTATAGATCTTGATGCCTAATATATAAGCAGCTTCTCCAAGGTCCTTCATTGAAAAACACTTATTCAAGTAGGCGTTAATGCTGTCCAAAAGTTCTATATCATTTCCCATCAAAAGTATGTCATCTACATATAATATGAGAAATGCTACAGAGCTCCCACTCACTTTCTTGTAAACGCAGACTTATCCATAAGTCTGCATAAACCCAAACGCTTTGATCATCTCATCAAAGCGAATGTTCCAACTCCGAGATGCTTGCACCAGCCCACAAATGGATCGCTGGAGCTTGCATACTTTGTTAGCATTCTTAGGATCGACAAAACCCTCCGGCTGCATCATATACAGTTCTTCCTTAAGATGCCCGTTAAGGAATGCCATTTTGACATCCATCTGCCATATCTCATAATCATAGTATGCGGCAATTGCTAACATGATTCGGACGGACTTAAGCTTCGCTACGGGAGAGAAAGTCTCATCGTAGTCAATCCCTTGAACCTACCGATAACCCTTAGCAACAAGTCTAGCTTTATAGATGGTGATATTACCATCTGCGTCTGTCTTCTTCTTAAAGATCCATTTGTTTTCTATCGCTCGCCGATCATCGGGCAAGTCAGTCAAAGTCCATACTTTGTTTTCATACATGGATTCTATCTCGGACTTCATGGATTCTAGCCATTTGTTGGAATCTGGGCCCGCCATTGCTTCTTCATAGTTCGAAGGTTCACCGTTGTCCAACAACATGATTTCCAGGACAGGGTTGCCGTACCACTCTGGTGCGGAACGTGTCCTTGTGGACCTACGAAGTTCAGTAGCAACTTGATCCGAAGTACCTTGATCATCATCATCATTTTCCTCTTCAGTTGGTGTAGGCATCACAGGAACATTTTCCTGAGCTGCACTACTATCCCGTTCAAGAGGTAGTACTTCATCGAGTTCTACTTTCCTCCCACTTACTTCTTTCGAGAGAAACTCTTTTTCCAGAAAGGATCCGTTCTTGGCAACAAAGATCTTGCCTTCGGATCTTAAGTAGAAGGTATACCCAATGGTTTCTCTAGGGTATCCTATGAAGACGCATTTTTCCGACTTGGGTTCGAGCTTTTCAGGTTGAAGTTTCTTGACATAAGCATCGCATCCCCAAACTTTTAGAAACGACAGCTTAGGTTTCTTCCCAAACCATAATTCATACGGTGTCGTCTCAATGGATTTAGACGGTGCCCTATTTAAAGTGAATGTAGCTGTCTCTAGAGCGTATCCCCAAAATGATAGCGGTAAATCGGTAAGAGACATCATAGATCGCACCATATCCAGTAGAGTGCGATTACGACGTTCGGACACACCGTTACGCTGAGGTGTTCCAGGCGGCGTGAGTTGTGAAACGATTCCACATTTTCTTAAGTGTGTACCAAACTCGTGACTTAAATATTCTCCTCCACGATCCGATCGTAAGAATTTTATCTTTCGGTCACGTTGATTCTCTACTTCATTCTGAAATTACTTGAACTTTTCAAAGGTCTCAGACTTGTGTTTCATCAAGTAGACATACCCATATCTACTCAAGTCATCAGTGAGAGTGAGAACATAACGATATCCTCCGCGAGCCTCAACGCTCATTGGACCGCACACATCGGTATGTATGATTTCCAACAAGTTGGTTGCTCGCTCCATTGTTCCGGAGAACGGGGTCTTGGTCATTTTGCCCATGAGGCATGGTTCGCATGTGTCAAATGATTCATAATCGAGAGACTCTAAAAGTCCATCAGCATGGAGCTTCTTCATGCGCTTGACACCAATGTGACCAAGGCGGCAGTGCCACAAGTATGTGGGACTATCGTTATCAACTTTACATATTTTGGTATTCACGCTATGAATATGTGTAACATTACGTTCGAGATTCATTAAGAATAAACCATTTACCATCGGGGCATGACCATAAAACATATCTCTCATATAAATAGAACAACCATTATTCTCGGATTTAAATGAGTAGCCATCTCATATTAAACGAGATCCAGATATAATGTTCATGCTCAAACTTGGCACTAAATAACAATTATTGAGGTTTAAAACTAATCCCGTAGGTAAATGTAGAGGTAGCGTGCCGACGGCGATCACATCGACCTTGGAACCATTCCCGACGCGCATCGTCACCTCGTCCTTCGCCAGTCTCCGCTTATTCCGCAGCTCCTGCTGTGAGTTACAAATGTGAGCAACGGCACCGGTATCAAATACCCAGGAGTTACTACGAGTACTGGTAAGGTACACATCAATTACATGTATATCAAATATACCTTTAGTGTTGCCGGCCTTCTTGTCCGCTAAGTATTTGGGGCAGTTCCGCTTCCAGTGACCCTTCCCCTTGCAATAAAAGCACTCAGTTTCAGGCTTGGGGTCCATTCTTTGACTTCTTCCCGGCAACTGGCTTACCTGGCGCGGCAACATCTTTGCCGTCCTTCTTGAAGTTCTTCTTACCCTGGCCCTTCTTGAACTTAGTGGTCTTATTGACCATCAACACTTGATGTTCTTTCTTGATTTCAACCTCTGCTGACTTCAGCATTGAAAATACTTCAGGAATGGTCTTCACCATCCCCTGCATATTGTAGTTCATCACAAAGCTCTTGTAGCTTGGTGGGAGCGACTGAAGGATTCTGTCAATGACCGCCTCATCCGGGAGGTTAATGTCCAGCTGGGACAGGCGGTTGTGCAACCCAGACATTTTGAGTATATGCTCACTGACAGAACTATTTTCCTCCATCTTACAACTATAGAACTTGTCGGAGACTTCATATCTCTCGACCCGGGCATGAGCTTGGAAAACTAGTTTCAGCTCCTCGAACATCTCATATGCTCCGTGTTGCTCAAAACGCTTTTGGAGCCCCGGTTCTAAGCTGTAAAGCATGCCGCACTGAACGAGGGAGTAATCATCAGCGCGAGTCTGCCAAGCATTCATAATGTCTTGGTTCTCTGGGACGGGTGCATCACCTAGCGGTCCTTCTAGGACATATTGTTTCCTGGCAGCTATGAGGATGATCCTCAGGTTCCGGACCCAGTCCGTATAGTTGCTGCCATCATCTTTCAGGTTGGTTTTCTCTAGGAACGCGTTGAAGTTCATGTTGACATGAGCGGCGGCCATTTGATCTACAAGACATATTTGCAAAGGTTTTAGACTAAGTTCATGATAATTAAGTTCATCTTATCAAATTATTATAATGAACTCCCACTCAGATTAGACATCCCTTTAGTCATCTAAGTGTTACACGATCCGAGTCGACTAGGCCGTGCCCGATCATCACGTGAGACGGACTAGTCATCGTCGGTGAACATCTCCATGTTGATCGTATCTTCCATACGACTCGTGTTCGACCTTTCGGTCTCTGTGTTCCGAGGCCATGTCTGTACATGCTAGGCTCGTCAAGTTAACCCTAAGTGTTCTGCATGTGTAAATCTGTCTTACACCCGTTGTATGTGAACGTAAGGATCTATCACACCCGATCATCACGTGGTGCTTCGAAACGACGAACTTTCGCAACGGTGCACAGTTAGGGGGAACACTTTCTTGAAATTATTATAAGGGATCATCTTATTTACTACTGCCGTTCTAAGTAAACAAGATGCATAAAACATAATAAACATCACATGCAATTATATAGTAGTGACATGATATGGCCAATATCATATAGCTCCTTTGATCTCCATCTTCGGGGCTCCATGATCATCTTCGTCACCGGCATGACACCATGATCTCCATCGTTGTGTCATCATGAAGTTGTCACGCCAACGACTACTTCTACTTCTATGGCTAACGCGTTTAGCAATAAAGTAAAGTAATTTACATGGCGTTCTTCAATGACACGCAGGTCACACAAAAAAATAAAGACAACTCCTATGGCTCCTGCCGGTTGTCATACTCATCAACATGCAAGTCGTGATTCCTATTACAAGAACATGATCTCATACATCACAATATATCATTCATCATTCATCACAACTTCTGGCCATATCACATCACATGACAATTGCTGCAAAAACAAGTTAGACGTCCTCTAATTGTTGTTGCATCTTTTATGTGGATGCAATTGGGTTCTAGCAAGAACGTTTTTTACCTACGAATAACCACAACGTGATTTTTGTCAACTTCTATTTACCCTTCATAAGGACCCTTTTCATCGAATCCGCTCCAACTAAAGTGGGAGAGACAGACACCCGCCAGCCACCTTATGCAACTAGTGCATGTCAGTCGGTGGTACCGGTCTCACGTAAGCGTACATGTAAGGTTGGTCCGGGCCGCTTCATCCCACAATACCGCTGAAGCAAGATAAGACTAGTAGCGGCAAGCAAGTTGACAAGATCTACGCCAACAACAAAATTGTGTTCTACTCATGCAATAGAGAACTACGCATAGACCTAGCTCAAGATGCCACTGTTGGGGAACGTTGCAGAAAATTAAAATTTTTCCTACGGTTTCACCAAGATCCATCAATGAGTTCATCTAAGCAATGAGTCATGGGAGAGAGATTGCATCTACATACCACTTTGCAGATCGCGTGGAAGCGTTCAAAAGAACGGGGTTGAAGTAGTCATTCTCGTCGTGATCCTATCACCGGAGATCCTAGCACCGAACGGACGGCACCTTCGCGTTCAACACACGTACGGTCAGCGTGATGTCTCCTCCGTCTTGATCCAGCAAGGGGGAAGGAGAGGTTGATGATGAAATCTCCAGCAGTAGCACAACGGCGTGGTGGTGGTGGAACAGCAGCACTCCGGCAGGGCTTCGCCAAGCACGTGACGGAGGAGGAAGTGGTGTAGCAGGGGGAGGGAGGCGCCAGAACTTCAGGGTGCGGCTGCCCCCTCCCCCTCCCTTTATATAGGCCCCCAGGGGGGGGGGGCGCCGGCCCTGGGAGATCCAATCTCCCAAGGGGGCGGCGGCCAAGGGGGGTGGAGTACCCCCTAAGGCAAGTGGGGCGCCCCCCCACCCTAGGGTTTCAACCCTAGGCGCAGGAGGTGGGCCAAGGGGGGCGCACCAGCCCACTATGGGCTGGTTCCCCTCCCCACTTCGTCCCTTGGGGCCCTCCGGGATGGGTGGCCCCACCCGGTGGACCCCCGGGACCCTTCCGGTGGTCCCGGTACAATACCGGGTGACCCTGAAACTTTCCCGATGGCCGAAATACCACTTCCTATATAATTTTATTTACCTCCAGACCATTCCGGAACTACTCGTGATGTCCGAGATCTCATCCGGGACTCCGAACAACATTCGGTATGATGCATAGTCATATTCATACAACCCTAGCATCACCGAACCTTAAGTGTGTAGACCCTACGGGTTCGGGAGACACGTAGACATGACCGAGACGACTCTCGGGCAATAACCAACAGCGGGATCTGGATAACCATGTTGGTTCCCACATGCTCCTCGATGATCTCATTGGATGAACCACGATGTCGAGGATTCGAACAACCCCGTATACAATTCACTTTGTCAATCGGTACGTTACATGCCCGAGACTTGATCGTCGGTATCCCAATACCTCGTTCAGTCTCGTTACCAGCAAGTCACTTTACTCATACCGTAATGCATGATCCCGTGACCAAACACTTGGTCACTTTGAGCTCATTATGATGATGCATTACCGAGTGGGTCCAGAGATACCTCTCCGTCATACGGAGTGACAAATCCCAGTCTCGATCCGTGTCAACCCAACAGACACTTTTGGAGATACCTGTAGTGCACCTTTATAGTCACCCAGTTATGTTGTGGCGTTTGGTACACCCAAAGCACTCTTACGGTATCCGGGAGTTACACGATCTCATGGTCTAAGGAAAAGATACTTGACATTGAAAAAGCTCTAGCAAAATGAACTACACAATCTTGTGCTATGCTTAGGATTGGGTCTTGTCCATCACATCATTCTCCTAATGACGTGATCCCGTTGTCAATGACATCTAATGTCCATAGTCAGGAAACCATGACTATCTGTTGACCAATGAGCTAGTCAACTAGAGGCTCACTAGGGACATGTTATGGTCTATGTATTCACACGTGTATGACGATTTCCGGATAATATAGTTATAGCATGAATAAAAGACAATTATCATGAACAAGGAAATATAATAATAACCCTTTTTATTATTGCCTCTAGGGCATATTTCCAATAGTATGACCATACTTTCATTCATAGTTTTTTGATTATCTAGCATCACCGCACATGTTAGCCTCGTTATCGTCCATTTGGTGGACATTATAAGATCCCTATGGACTCTTACATAAATTTAGAATCAACCCAATGCTTTTGAAGAGATTTAGCTCTGTAGTCCTCTTATAAGGACTGAACGTCGTCTATCACTATACTTACATTAACAGCTACTCCTTCCGTCCCATAATATAAGAATGTTTTGTAAAATACACCAATGTTCAAAACGCTCTTGTATTATGGCAAGAGGGATTTGTTCATTGTGTAGCATTCTGCATCTTATCTCCCTCGCCCACCATTTACTAAAAAATATCACATCTATATTTAATCTTACCAAAAAGTAGAAAACACAGACAATGCCAGTGCAGAAGTGTAGCCCATTGCTCTTGTCAGTACATTTTGTCCTGTGACGCTTGTACTTCCAGGGATTGGTAGTTGATTATGTAGCATCAATCTGCATCTTATCTTCATTATCCTCTATCCCTTCCAGTATTATCATATCTATAATTAATCTCTACAAAATGTAGAGTACATGCAATGCTTATGAAGAAGATTATGTGATGAAATTCTTGAGTTATCCTTCCCTTGACATGGAGAAGGGCATTATAAAGCCGGTGTTAACTATTAATGTAAGTCAGTCCTTCTAAAGCCTTTATACTCAACTGCTGTTTAATTTGCTCATACTCCCTATCGTTTACTGCTGTTTAGTTTGCTGTTTCTACCAAACTGCATGTTCGCAAGAACCGTAAGTTCTAAGTTTTACTTGTAAAACCAAATTCCTTATTCATACCATGCACATTACTCAATACTCCCTATATGTATGCTTGTTTTTGTGGATCTATAATCCAATGTGTGGTGAAGCATCTCACGTTTGCACCTTGTCATCTCCTGTTTTATCATACTGATGTGGCTGATGATATGAACAACATGCCATGCACATTAACCAAAGTAGATACAATGATTTTATTTGCCCTTCATATATGCTTGTTATGTTGACATGGTAATCCAGTAGTGTGGTGAAGCTCCCCGCATTATGAACAATGCCAAATTATGCTATTGATATTTTGAACTTACTCTTTATTTTCTACTTTGAAATTGGACGGAATTGACAACACAATTATCATCTTTGTTTATACACGTGTAAAACCAGCCATCTCTCTGCTTTGTTTTAGGGTGATATGCTTGATGGCATGCACAAGTCTTCTAAAGGCTGTGAGACAAACCCAGCATATATTGCAGCAAAGAAGGCAAAACATCTTGAATATAGCGGGACAACCCCAAAGTCTTATCTTGATGCAGTGTTCAAGTTACTTGAGACTAGGAGTCAGACAAGCTCACAGAATTCGTTGTCTGAATCAGTTCGACTTCTTCAGTCCCAAGTTCTAGTAGAAAGGCATTATGCAACTCAAATTCGACTTGAAGTCCTATCTCTAAGAAAGATTGTGGAGAACACCAATGAGAACCTCATCGCTAAACAGCTACACCTGGAAGCTATGACCGACATGCTAGGCTGGTCTCATAGCCTTGCTCAATAGCTTGCGCAGCAGTTCCCGCGCAAGGCTAACCTTTCTTGAACTGTCTTGGAAGTGGTCTCGGTTCAGTATTATTTTGTTACGCTACAATGGTGCCCGGTTTTTGTAATCTGCTTCTTCGTTGCGCTTTATGATCACTGGTGGCGAACTTCGATGCCCATTGGATGTAATATACCATAAATCCTTTATTGTATAGTGTAGGTTTATTCTTAGTTACTATGCCATAATTTCTTTATTGTATAGAGTAGGTTTGTTCTTATTTCCTACTAGTTACTGCCATCATTCGCTATCAGAAAAAAACTGATGTAGTCGACCAGGCCAAAACATTCGCCTCTAACGGGCCTCGTTTTTAGCGGGCCACAATTGGGCCGGCCTGCATCTTTCTTGGGCCTGAATGATTGGGGCCTTCACACTTTGCGCCAGGCCCACAACTTACACTGACCTATATTTTAGTTGGACCTTTTGTGGACCCAGCACTTAGTTTGGCCCAGGTAGCGTTGGGCCATTAACAGGCTGAATATTGTACTGGCCTGTTATGGCCAAGATGAAACCATGGGCCTTTAGCAGACCGAAATGCATGTTGGGCCTCAATTTTCACTAGTCGTCGACGGTCCTTCAGCAGGCTGAAATGTAGACCGGGCCTTTTTGGGCCCAGTTATATCAAGGCCATTACCAGGCCGAAACATATCTCGGGCCTTAGTTGGCCCACTGATATCATGGGCCTTTAAGAGGCCGAAAGCTTAGTACATGCATCAACGGGCCGAATTGTGCGACAAGCCTTTAACAGGCCCAAAGTCACGTTGGGCTTAACTGTTGCCACCTTTATCATGGGCCATTAGTGGGCCCAATGTCTCGTCGGACCATATATGGCCCATGGGCAGCACAAGCCATTCCCAGGCTGAAAGTTACACCTGGCTGAAATGCGCCCATGTCTACATCGGGCCTCTAGCAGGCCGAAAGTCACTGGCCTGTAATTGGGCACAAATATTCGGCGAACAATTAACGGGCCAGATCTAGCTTCGGGCCGTAAATGGGCCCAAATATTTGGCGAACAATTAACGGGCCAGATCTGGCTTCAGGCCGTAAATGGGCCTTTATTAAGCAAGCCGTTATCGGGCTGTCCCACTAGTACCTGAGTAAGTACTATGGGCCTTTGATTGGGCTGGCCTTTTTAACCTATATGGGCCTCTATTGGGCCCAGCCACGTGTCGACATATCATAGGCATGTCTCCTCCAATGGACGGGCAACATCTGGCCCACTGACGAGCTGACAGGTGTTCCCTCCGTCCAATCATTTTACACATGGAAATTTCCCATTGGTCCCAACTGTTAACGGGTTACCGAATCCAAAACCGGACCTGATAGCTTAACGACGTTCCGTTACGATGGATGCCATGTGTCGGTCACCCTAGATGAAAGCACTTCTGTGACGCGCGATTTATCGTCATGGAAGTGGACACTTCCATGATGATAATTTTGGTAATGTCATGGAACACTTCTATGACAGCACATGTATGACTATCTTGATTCTGTCATAAAATCGTCATGGATGTACATGCATGACAAAAAACATGACCTACTGTGACAAACACATATCATCACGGAAGTGTATTTTTTTGTAGTGCAAGTGTGTAAGGGAAATGCGCCCTTTGGTAAGCAAGCTAGCTGAAGAGACTGACTTGTCAAAATATCAGGCGGCTTACACCAAAGAAAACTCAAGAGTAGCAGCACCAGTTCATAGTGTCGTGGATCTTATCCTGCCAACATGTAAGCACACATTCACCCCTGATATTGATCCGTCGACCCTTATAGATGATGAAGCTGTATTTAGAGCTTTGACTAGGATCAACTAGGCCACATCTGACTTCCAGCCAATGGGTGAAGAAGAAGAAGAAGAAGAACCGGTGCAGGATGACCCGGAGCCTTCCACATGCCAAACCCAGAATAATTGACTCGAGGGGTAGCTCTTAAAGTGCAGCATAATGCTTGTTTCTGAAGAACAATTTAATCAATTTGGGCCCTGGAGAGCCTTGTAATAGGCTAGTTTGAAAACCATGATCTGCCATGCCATCGTGCATGTTTTTGCCTTCAAACTGCTGATGCATTTTCTATGTTCCTCTGATAAGTTTGCAAGGAAGATTATACTATTTTTGCAATGTTCCTGCACATAGAATAAATAGAATATGCCCCGGAGGTTGACACTAGGGCAGGTCACAATGCCCCAAAAAATGTTATCTGGGGACTTTTAAAGTCTATAACTAGGGCGGGTCATCAAACCGCGCATATTCATTTAACAAGTAAAAAACATACCTATGATATGGGTTCATACTGCCGGCTTACATCGCCATATCCAACAAGGATGACAACCCAAAGACTTAGAGCGCGTAACTCCAAATGCATAATCAAAGTATACTGGTGACTTAACGTCCAAAGCCAGAACGGGTTATCAAAACCCCAGATATGCTCTGGTATGAGTCATAAGGATTAAGGCTACATGGCCCGAATCATTTTAAACCATATGTTAATATGGTACAAGTATATGAATCCAAACAATGTTCAGACAAAATAACAAATCAGAAAAAACAAGGCTTTCATTGGCCGCCAAGCCAAAATTTCAAGTGCTTTCATGGGCAGCACAACCACTAAGTTAATCCTTCATTCAACTCTGTAAGCCGACCCTCACATGACCAACCGTCATTTTAACCTCGACAAATTCAGGGTCTTTTACAAGATTGACTATTGAGAGTACGGGTCATTCCAGGATTACCGGGGCGGAGTGACAATGACATACAAGCAGGATAACCCGAAATTTGGTGAATGCACCTAGCATACAAGTCGATCGCGAGAGTAAAAAAAGCTCTGTTCATTGAACAGGAAGCCCCCAAGTGACCTATAATAAGCCATCAAGGCAGGATACCTATGTTTGAACTGCACACTGCAGCAAGTTCTCTTTGGTAACCTTTTAACTTGGGCAGGAAGCCCCCAAGTCATTTGCAACAAGGCGTACAAGCCGGGTTAAAAAGGGTACTCAAAGCTATGCTCAATGAGCAGGAAGCCCCCATGTAATTTATAAAAAGGCGTGTAAGCCGGATGAAGAGGGTGACTAGAGGGTAGTCACAACTATCCTCAATGAGCAGGAAGCCCCCAAGTGATCCTATGAGCGAATGATAAAGACTTAGATACTCAGAAATGAAACAACAGAGGCCCTGAATTATCAGGGACGCCGGCTTTATTATATTGATCATAATATATACATTGATGAAATATGTACAACACAAGAGCCAGTGGCTCAAGTGTAATAAGGCCAAAGATGAGCAATGCTCCAAGGCCGGCAGGTCTCCTCCTCTGATGTGCGTGAGTCCTTGTGGTCTTGAATATCAATGAGGTAGTATGACCCATTGTTCAGGTTTTTGCTGACCACAAAAGGCCCTTACCAAGGTGGGGACAATTTGTGCATATCTGTTTGATCCTGGATGAGCCGGAGCACCAAGTCACCTTCTTGAAAGGTCCAGGTTTTAACCCGGTGACTATGATAACAATGCAAATCTTGCTGGTAGATTGCTGAACGAGCCGCCGCAAGGTCATGCTCCTCATCCAGGAGGTCAAGATCATCCTGAAGTGTTGTTTCATTATCAGCTTCAACATAAGCCGCCACACGGGGCGAGTCGTGACGGATGTCACTGGGAAGAACTGTCTCTGCTCCGTAAACCATGAAGAAAGGCGTATAACTCGTGGATCTGTTGGGGGTAGTATTAATATAATACTCTAAAGCACTGAGGAAAACTCCTCAACCCAACAACCCGACGCCCTCTACAAAGGGACCATAAGCCGGGGCTTTATGCCTCTCAAGATTTCTTGATTGTCCCTTTCAGCCTGACCATTGGACTAGGGGTGAGCCACTGACGAAATGTCAAGAAGAATATGCTCTTGTTGACAAAATTCTTTCATAGCACCCTTAGACAGATTAGTGCCATTATTAGTTATGATGCTATGAGGGTAGCCAAAATGGAAAATCACCTTTTTAATGAATTGAATCGCCATTGCCCCATCACACTTGCTGACTGGCTCTGCCTCAACCCACTTTGTAACCTTGTCAACCGCCACCAAAAGGTGGGTCTTTTTGTCCTTGGATCACTTGAAAGGTCCAACCATATCCAGCCCCCAGACTGCAAACGACCAAGTAATTGGAATCATGCTCAATTCTTGAGCCGACACATGAGCTCGTTTGGAGAATTTCTGACAGGCGTCGCACTTGCTAACCAGATCTTCTACATCAGCATGAGCCATCCGCAAATAAAACCCATGATGAAAAGCCTTAGCCATAAGAGACTTAGAGCCGACATGATGGCCACAATCTCCTTCATGAATTTCTCATAGAATCTGACGACCCTCCTCATGGGAAATACAATGCTGAAACACCCCTGTGACACTGCATCGGTGTAACTCGCCATTGACAATGGTCATTGACTTAGACTGCCGAGTTATTTGCCTGGCCAAAGTTTCATCCTCAGGTAACTCACCTTGGGTCATATAAGCCAAATACGGAACTGTCCAATCAGGAATAGCATGAAGAGCCGCCACCAATTATGCCTCCGAGTCAGGGATAGCAAGATCCTCTTCCGTAGGCAATTTAGCTGAAGATTTATTCAGAATATCAAGGAAGACATTAGGTGGTACCATCTTACGCTAAGACCCCAGCCGGCTTAAAGCATCAGCCGCCTCATTTTTCCTGCGATCAACATGTTCCACTTGATAACCTTTGAAATGACCAGCAATAGCATCAACCGCCCGATGATAAGCCTCCATGAGTGGGTCTTTGGAATCCCAAGTTCCTGAGACTTGCTGACCCACCAGATCTGAATCACCGAAACACTTGATCCGGCTTAGGTTAATCTCTTTAGCCATCCGAAGGACATGGAGTAAGGCCTCATATTCAGCTACATTATTAGTACAAGGAAACATCAGCCTTTAAAACATAACAAAACTTATCACCTCGTGGGGAAGTCAAAATAACTCCATCCCCCGAGCCTTCCAACTGCCTGGATCCATCAAAATGAATAGTCCAATATGTGTTATCAGGCTTCTCCTCAGGCATCTGCAACTCTGTCCAGTCATCGATGAAATTCACAAGTGCTTGAGACTTGATGGTTGTCTGAGGCATATATTTCAAACCATGGGGTCCAAGATCAATGGACCACTTGGCCACCCGGCCGGTAGCTTCTCTGTTTTCAATAATATCCCCTAGAGGAGCAGAACTGACCATAGTGATGGGATGACCAAGGAAATACTGCTTCAACTTACGACTAACCATGAACAACCCATAAACTAGCTTCTGCCAATGTGGGTACCTTTGCTTAGATTCAATTAGTACCTCACTGATATAGTAAACCGGCCTTTGAACTGGATATTCTTTGCCCGACTCTTTCCTTTCCACAAAAACCACTACGCTGGTGGCTCTGCTGTTAGTAGCCACATATAAAAGCAAGGGCTCTTTATCAATAGGAGCTACAAGAACCGGTGGCTCAGCCAACTGTTTTTTAAGCGCCTCAAACGCCTGATTGGCAGCATCACTCCAGTCAAAGTGATATGTTTTCTTCATCATCTGATATAAAGGAATAGCTAAGGGAGTCCTGGATAAGGGGGGTATCCGGACAGCCAGACTATATACTTTGGCCGGACTGTTGGACTATGAAGATACAAGATTGAAGACTTCATCCCGTGTCCGAATGGGACTCTCCTTGGCGTGGAAGGCAAGCTTGGCAATTCGGATGTAGATCTCCTTCTCTATAAACCGACTCCGTGTAACCCTAGCCCCCTCCGGTGTCCATATAAACCGGAGGGTTTAGTCCGTAGGACACAACAACAATCATACCATAGGCTAGCTTCTAGGGTTTAGCCTCTCTGATCTCGTGGTAGATCAACTCTTGTAATACTCATATCATCAAGATCAATCAAGCAGGAAGTAGGGTATTACCTCCATCAAGAGGGCCCGAACCTGGGTAAACATCATGTCCCCAGCCTCCTGTTACCATTAGCCTTAGATGCACAGTTCGGGACCCCCTACCCCGGTTTTGACACCGACATTGGTGCTTTCATTGAGAGTTCCTCTGTGTCGTCGCTGTAAGGCTCGATGGCTTCTACAACCTTCAACAACGCCGTTCTGGGTGAGACTTTTCTCCCCGGACAGATCTTCATGTTCGGCGGCTTCGCACTGCGGGCCAACTCGCTTGGCCATCTGGAGCAGATCGATAGCTATGCCCCTGGCCATCAGGTCAGGTTTGGAAACCTAAACTACACTGCCGACATCCGCGGAGACTTGATCTTTGATGGATTTGGGCCCGTGTCAGGAGCGCCAAATGATCACGACGTGCATGACCTAGATCTGCAGTCGGACAATATTCAGAACATCGCACCTGCTACAGCTCCGGACTTTGTTCCAGAGCAGGTCGTGCCTTCCGAGGACGGGTGGGTGGACCCCGCCCCGGAGGCCGCACACTCCTCGATGTTGGAGCCGAACACAGACTCCTCTCCTAAAGGAATCTGTATCTCCGTACCCCCGGACTCCTCTCCGGTCATGTGTTCCGAACCGCGTGCATCCGTGCCCATTGAATCTAACTGGGCTCCAGTTATGGAGTTCGTCGTCGCGGATATCTTTCAGCACCCACCCTTCAGAGACGTGCTAGATTCATTAAGGACTCTCTCTCTCTGTCAGGAGACTCATGGCCGAACTATGTCCGGTTCGAGTGGGAAGCTGACGACGAAGAAATTCATTGGCCACCCACCACCCACTTAATAGCCACGGTCGATGACTTGACCGACGTGCTTAACTTCGATTTCGAAGACATCGACGATATAGATGATGATGCGGGAGAAGAACAGGAACCACCGCCCACAGGGCGCTGGGCTGCCACCTCTTCATATGATATATATATGGTGGATACTCCCAAAGAAACCAATGGCGATGAGGCAACAGGAGATAACCCCTCGGGGAAGAAATCAAAGCATGTGCATCATCGATGCTGCTCCAAGCCCCGCCACAGCAACAGCGACACTGGAGAAGAAAATCCAGATGGTGCCGAAGAGGAATACGATCCTGATCAACCCACCTTCAAGGAAACCAAACAGAAACATGGGCAGACCAGCCCAAACAAATAGGCGACTGATGGATACATGGAGGACGATAACTATATGCCTCCCTCTGAAGACGAGGTGAGCCTTGGTGATGATGAATTTGGCGTACCAAAGGATCCCATAGAGCAGGAGCGCCTCAAGCGCCGGCTTATAGCCACTGCAAGAAGCCTGAAAAAGAAACAACAACATAGCAAGCACCCCAGGCGCATCAGCAGACAGAGCAGAATCCGCAAACCTTGGTGCAACAAATATAAGCGTCCCAAGACAAAGATTGACGCCCAGGGAACGGCGATCAACACACGAGCCCGTAGTCCTCAACCCGTCGAACGGGAGAAGAGACTTCAACATCTTAATTCGGGCCCCTCCAGCCTAAACCGCATACTTGACCGCCCATGTCAAATTCATGGTACCCAAGGAGCGGCAGCCAATCACACAAACAGAGAATGCTGGGTCCTTAGACAGATCGGCAGGCTGACGTCGGAAGGAGCATGAAGAGGTCCCAGGGCAAGAAGCCCAGATTATCAAGACTAGGGATCGATCACTTAAGGATCAGACCCACCAAAAAACTCATTTTCGAGTGTCATCACTAGGTACAAAAGCCACTTAAGCCCCGCCCCTCTGGAGATGGTCTTCAGGTCGCCCAAAATTGCCATACCAAGGAGCTAACTTTCGGCATTACACCTCTAGGTAGTAGCTATTCAGCACCGCCAGGACACACTGCGACTCGATGCATTATCACCCAATGCCCATGACAGTTTAAAAGCAAACTAGACCCATGTGATGTAGTCACAATTGCGGGCAAGACCGAGCTTCGCCTCGGCGCCGAAGAGTATTCGGCTACTCTATTAACAGAAGCAGCAAGTCACGGTTTTTTCAATCGAACTTAGATTCGACAGCCGAACTCCCGGACACCGACAAAGGAGTCCGAACTACTCCATGATACCCCAGCCTGATCACAGCTCATACAGATCCTCCAGCATAAGCTGGACGGGTCACATCCCACGGCCCAGCCACTACTCACACACGCCTTTTAGCATTGTTTGCAGGTTCGCCTTCGCGCATAACTGGACCGGCGACTTGGAATCAGCTCGGACGCACACAGGGGGAATCTCCACCCCACCTGAATACAATTCGGATATTCCTCCGGACTCACGCACAGCTCCCCACCGCCCGGTCCCAACAGGTTCTGCCATCATGCCTCTCTTTTATAACATGCACCATACTCATACGCATAGACGTATTACTTAAATACAACATGTAGAGTCATTTGATGCTTATCTGCTATTATTTCTCAACGACATTTTGTCATAATGGCATCCGAACATCGTGTTATGCCTTTAAACGCTAAGGGCTTCATTGCACCCGTACTACGGCGACTAAGTTCGAACACCTTCTCGGTCGTTCGGCACCCCGAACTTATAGCATTATATGCATCAGCTCCGAATCATGTCTTGGGTCATTGGTTGGGTTTGCCCGGCTCCCATGTTTTGGTACCTTACGTTCCGCAATATCGGCTAAGGTAGCATTGGGAGAACTACTGCGATTGTGCCCCGGTTCTTCCGGACGAACACCTTAGTAGAGAAAGCCGAAAATCGACTGTCATGATAAGGCGAGAGCTGGTCAGCTGTTCGAGAGGTTGTAAAATCTTTAAGGATTTATTCCGCATAATGCCATAATAAAATGTAGCGTGCGAAGGATCGGTCCATCGATCAGGCGCTATTAGAGCCCCTCGTGCGGTCTTCCGAACACCAGGGGCGGCGCCTCCCATACTCGAATTCCTATGGCTAAGTGAGAGTAATAAAGCCCTATAGTCTGATTCCCTGGTTCGTTGTGCTGAACACCTCCTTCATGGACCCAAGAATGGGATAAAGAGTGTTCAGGTGTATCCCGAACACCCTCGTAGTTCCTGCGTGGGGGCAGAAGCCGACGACTGGCCAACTCTCAACACTAACATATTAAACGGCCGCGCAGGATTAAAATTTACACATAACAGACACATACATATAAGTGACTCTGTTTCGCCTTACAAAGGATAGCACAACTCCTTTCAGGGAAAATAATGTCTTTCGCACATTGCTCAGCCACGAGACGGGCCCCTTTCAGGACACCATCATAATATAATTCGGGCTTGCGGTGCTCCTTCCCCTCTGGCGGCCCCTCGGTCATCATCTTCTCAACATCAAGCTTCCCCCAATGCACTTTTGCACGGGCGAAGGCCATTCATGCCCCTCTATGCAAACCGACCGCTTAATGACGTCCAGCCGAGGGCAGGCATCCATAATTCGCTTCACGAGCCCAAAGAAACTGCTCGGTATGCTTGGCGGGCCATAGCCGGATAACCAAATCCTTCATGGCTAGTTCGGCCGCCTGATGCAGTTCGATCAGCTGTTTCAGCTGGTCGGCAAACGACACCAGATAATTCGGTGCCAAATACTGCGACCAGAAGAGCTTCTCCGCAGTTTCCTTCTTCTCAGCTTGGCAGAATTGGGCAGCATCAGATATGCTGCGTGGCAGATCCGCAAATGCCCCTGGAAAAATTAGGATTCAATGGGTCACCATGAATCTTCCCTGCGAAGGCGTAAGGCGCTTTGAATAAGAAAAAACCCTTACCAGCCGCAATATTCCGCGCCTCCTGAATATCCTTCAGAGCAGCTTGGGCTTCCTCCCGAGCATCATTCGTGGTCTAGAGAGCTTGGACGAGTTCGGATTCTTTCAATGATAGACTTTGCTCCAAACTCTCGATTTTATTTACAGCTTCCTGAAGCTCTCGCTCAGCTTCCACGACCCTCGCCTCGTGCTTTTCGCTGAGAGCCTGCTCCGCGGCCGCTTTCTTTTCGACCAAGGCAACAGCCTTCTTGAGCGCCTCAATATCGGCATCTGCCCTTGGAGTGTGCAATATATATGCTTTAAGATAGACACAACTACTTACTTGTGCTAAAACTTACTAAAAGTTTCAAAACATACCTTGCTTATCCTCCAGCTACTTCTTCACTCGGCCAAGTTCCTCTTCGGCCCGTTCTAGACTCTGCTTGAGTCCGGACACCTCCGCAGTATGAGAGGAGGCAGTCGTTGCAGACGCCTGATTCATAATTCAATAAATCTATGTCCTTAGCCGAGTCTCCTGCGGACAGAGCTTTGATCCCCTATCCGATTCCTGTCCTCTCCGAAGAGTGCATCAGGGGCTGCCATCTATACTATGACAATCTTCAAACAACTCCTAAAAACATACCTCCAAGCCTTTTATAAGGCTGATGTAGGATTCATTCAGTCCACTCTCGGCAACCTGAATCTTTTCTATCACCACGCCCATAAGGGTGCGGTGTTCATCAATGATGGACGCACTCTCCAGTGCTATCGAAAGGCCACCCGACACCTTTGGTTGGACAGAGGTCGCAGGTGGAGCAGGATTGCCCCCTCCAGTCAGGAGAGGCTACCTGCTTGACCCCGGAGCCTTAAGGGTCTCCGGGACTGTGTCTGGCTGTGGGATGGATCCATGATCGCCCCCGCCGTCAACGTTCATGGGAACCGCCGCTCCCTCGCGTCCGGCCCCCGAGGTACGCCCCCCTGGCTCAGGTCCTTTTTGGACGACACCTCGGTGTCACAACCAGGCTTTGGGGAAGGGGCCCTAGGAGGTGTCTCGCTCTCCAAGGCATCGGAGCTCAACGAGTCCTCCGGTGAGGCCTGTTGGGCAGGAGACCTCGCCGGACTGCAAAAGGTACAGTGCAAATCAAAATACTACGTTCTAGTAAAGAATTGGGATGCATGAGTATGTTCGGATTTCATGCACTTACGAGTTTACCAGGGGCTGGGCCCTGGGATCCCACTTCAGGCTACTATCGGTAGTCATGGAGGACGCCTCGGGGATGGATGTTCTTCTCCTCTTAGGCGAATCTGCCTCTAAGTCGAGGAGGCCGTCATTTTCTTCCTCCCCCTCGTAGGGGACTCAAGCTCTTCTTCCTCCTCATCCTCTCCCTCCTCCTCGTCCTCTTCCTCCTCGTCATCCTCGCTGGAGGAGGGATGGTCACTAGAATCTTCGGACTTCGTGTCTGAAGCACCGCGACGACGGAGACCGCTCCTGGTCTCCTTGGCCTTTTTGTTGGCCTCTTTCTTCGGCGCCTTGTAAGGCGTTGGGACCAGCATCTTCGTCAGAAGAGGTCCCGCCGGTTCTTCCGGCAGCGGGGCCGGACAATAAATCCGCTCTGCCTTCTTCGTCCATCCCTGAAGTGATCGTGGAAAAGCACATTAAAAAACATCTCCCTCGGGACATATCAATGAAACATATGGATAGCCAAGACATAATGACGACTTACCGGACTAGCGGGGTGGGACAGTCGGTACCCACGGTCTACGGCAGAGTCCGGCCATGGCTTGCCGGACTTGAAGAGCACCTTCCAGATCTCCTTGTGTGAGGAGCCGAAAAGCTCTTGCAGGGTTTGGTGCTTGGCCGGGTCATACTCCCACAAATCACAGCCTCTGTGCTGACAAGGAAGGATCAGGCGGACCAGCATCACCTGGACCACGTCTACAAGCCTGATGGCCTTGTCCTCCATACCTTTGACGCGCGCCTGGATCACTGACAGTTCGTCGGATGACTACCTGTTCACGCCCTTCTTGGGCCAGGACGTGAGCCACAAAGGGGCTCCAGATCAAAACTCAGGAGCAGCGGCCCACTTTTTGCCGCGCGGCTCAGTGATATAGACCCACTGTTGCTGCCACTCCTTGATAGAGTCATTGAAAGTACCCGTCGGCCATGTGACTTTGGGCATCCTGCTCACCATGGCACCTCCGCACTCGACATGTTCGCCGTTCACCACTTTGGGCTTCACATTGAAGATCTTGAGACATAGCCCGAAGTGCGGGGAGATGCGGAGAAAGGCCTCGCACACAATGATAAACGTCGAGATGTTGAGGAAAGAATTGGGGGATAGATCGTGAAAATCAATCCCGTAGTAATATATGATGCCGCGAACAAAAGGGTGAAGGGGAAACCCAAGCCCGCGGACGAAATGGGGGAGGAAAATGACTCTCTCGTAGGGCTCCAGAGTAGGGACAATCTGTCCCGTCGTTGGAAGACGGTGGCCGATTTTCTTGGCCAGGTATCCGGCCGCCCGCAACTTTTTAATATCCTTCTCCTGGACGGAAGAGGCCATCCACTTGCCTCCTGCTCCGGATCCGGACATTTTCGGAGGACCTTTGTTGGTGGGGAAGATGAATGCTTGGGCGCTAGGGCTCGGGAGAAAGGAAAGGGGCGACCAGAAGGAGAAGAAGGCATGTGTAGAAAGGAGGAGGCCTTTCTCCTTTATAGAGGCGATGGCACTTTATGCCTCCCTGCTTGCCTAATGGAACCTGCTCGTTCCCCACTCACCGTAATTGATGGTACGGTTGGGTTACCCATACCCGCATTGATGGAGATCCCGCGATAAGGGGACACGATCTCTGCTTTGACAAGACGTGCCAAAGAAACCACATCGCGATGAGTGCGGAAGCAGGTTGTAGAAAACGGTTCGAATAATTACCGAACCGTGGCATGATGTCACACTATGAAGAGTTGTCAGCAAATTAGATTCGTGGATTATTATTCTCTCTATGGCGGTATATGGAATTTATCTTGCAGAGCCGGACACGGTCCTTGTGTTCGGAATTTATCTTGGAGTATTCGGAGATGGAACCCGCCTCGCAATGCCGAAGACAATCTACGCGCCGGACTCATCGTCATTGAAGCCTGGTTCAGGGGCAACTGAGGGAGTCCTGGATAAGGGGGTATCCGGACTGCCGGACTATATACTTTGGCCGGACTGTTGGACTATGAAGATACAAGATTGAAGACTTAGTCCCGTGTCCGGATGGGACTCTCCTTGGCGTGGAAGGCAAGCTTGGCGCTTCGGATGTAGATGTCACGCCCAATATGCGATACTATCCTAAAGAGACTCGAAGGTCCCACCAAGGATAGAACTGCATATTGAAACGCTTTTGCAAGGTGGATATCATTACATCAACATTACATAATAGATGGGGATACATACATAAGGCATACAATGCCACATGAATACAACATCACAATACATAAGAGCATCATCCGACTATGGATGAAACACAAACAGAAACTCAAACGACATCCACCCTGCTAGCCCAGGCTGCCGACCTGGAACCTATCCCCTGATCGAAGAAGCAGAAGAAGAACTCAACGCAAGCAAGCATCACTCTTGCGTCATGGTCATCGCACAACCTGTACCTACAACTGTTGTTGTAGTAATCTGTGAGCCACGAGGACTCAGCAATCCCATTACCATGGGTATCAAGACTAGCAAAGCTTAAAGGGAAAGGAAGGGGTAAGGTGGTGAGGCTGAAGCAGCGACTAAGCATATATGGTGGCTAACATATGCAAATCAGAGCGAGAAGAGAGCAAGAGGAACGGTCGTCAACTAGTAATGATCAAGAAGTGATCCTGAACTCCTACTTACGTCAAACATAACTCAGAAACCGTGTTCACTTCCCGGACTCTGCCGAGAAGAGACCATCACGGCTACACACGCGGTTGATGCGTTTTAATTCGGATCTGGTGTCAAGTTGTCTACAACCGGACATTAACAAATTCCCATCTGCCTATAACCGCAGGCACGACTTTCGAAAGATTATACCCTGCAGGGGTGTCCCAACTTAGCCCATGACAAGCTCTCGCGATCAACGAAGGAATAGACCTTCTCCCAGGAAGACCCGATCAGACTCGGAATCCCGGTTTACAAGACATTTCGACAATGGTAAAACAAGACCAGCAAGACCACCCGCTATGCCGACAAATCCCGATAGGAGCTACACATATCTTGTTCTCAGGGCACACCGGATAAGCTAAGCGTACAAGGGCTGACGAATCCAAGTTGCCAAGGAATGGTCCCGCATGGTGCTCTAGTTTGGACCAACACTCGGAGGAGCACTGGCCGGGGGGGGGGGGTAAATAAAGATGACCCTCGGGCTCCGGAAGCCCAAGGGAAAAAGGGCTAGGTGAGGCAAATGGTAAAACCAAGGTTGGGCCTTGCTGGAGGAGTTTTATTCAAAGCGAACTGTCAAGGGGGTCCCATAAATCACCCGACCGCGTAAGGAACGCAAAATCCGGGAACATAACACCGGTATGACGGAAACTAGGGCGGCAAGAGTGGAACAAAACACCAGGCATAAGGCCGAGTCTTCCACCCTTTACCAAGTATATAGATGCATTAATAATATAAGAGATATTGTGATATCCCAACCAAAATCCTGTCCACCATGGAGAAATCTTCAACTTCACCTGCAACAAGCAACGCTATAAGAGGGCTGAGCAAAGCGGTAACATAGCCAATCAATGGTTTGCATAGGTAAGGTGTCAAAGGTTAGAGGTTCATGGCAACAAGGGATTCCTCGATAAACAGATGATAGGTAGCGCAGCAAAGCGATAGAACGAAGCAACTAGCATAGCAATGATAGTAGTGAGATCCAGGGTAGCGGTCATCTTGCCTGAAATCCCGCAAGGAAGAAGAACGAGTCCATGAAGAAGAAGAACGGGAGCAGTCGAACGAATCCTCACAATCGCAACATTACCGGAACTAAGAAACAACCGGAAAGAAACAAACAACACGGTAAACACACAAGCATAATCATGGCATGATGCACAATCAAGTATGATGCATGTCCGGTTTAAAGAGGCATGGCATGGCAAACTGCAACACACAATACTACAAATTAAGTGGAGCTCAATATGCAACGAGTTGCATATTGATAAAACACCACATGCAATTATTTAGTTTGATCTCGGTTATGTACCCCACAATATTAAATGTTATTAGCATGGCAAGGGGGTGAAACATAATGAAAGTCATCTATTTAGGCAAGTTTAAATGAGGCCGGAACAACAAACAACAATTCCGGAAAATCCCCATATGCAAATTATGGATTTGGTACTGTTCTGACCTAAACCATATTTTAGAGTTGTTAAACAGTAAAACAAAGTGCACCATGATAAACTAGGCATTTTTCCACCCCATTTACCTATAAAGTTTATTTAAAATGGAGCTACGGTTATTTAGTTATGAAATAAATCATTTAAACATGGCATATTAGCAAATTTAAACAAACAACAAGTTAAACATATTAAACATGGATGAAAGTGGCATATTATTAATCTACACAATTTTCTGAGCATTTTACATATATAAATTATTTTAATCCGATCACAGTTTGTGAGATATTAAATGCATGAACAATAGGGGGTTTTCTGCAAAACTGTAATTCACCGGAATAATAGACAAATCGCGGAGACTGAAAAAAAACACTACTGGGCTGAAACCGCTGGCCCAACAGGAACAGGCGCTGGGGGAGGTAGCTCACCATGGGCCTTGGCCCGGTCGGTGGAGAGAGGCCGGCTGGACCTGGCTGGCTTCGGCTGGGCCTGGGGCTGGCTGCAGCTGGGCCTGGGGAGGCCCATGCGGGGCGTGACGGGGAGGCAAGGGTGTCGTCCTTGCCCGACGAGGACGAGCGGAGACGGCGCCGGCGGCGAGCGCCAGGAGGAGGCCGGGGCGCGAGGAGAGGACAGGGACGGGCGGATCCGGGCCCGGGGACCCCATTCCCGGCGGCGGCGGCATCTGCAAAGAACGGCGGCGCGAGATCCGGTAGCGAGCGCCAAGGCGTTCCTGCGGGGAGAAGAGAGAGAACGAGGTCAGAGAGAGATAGAGGAGGAAACCGGACGGGGGCGGCGGCTGCTGGTCCAGCGACCTGACCTGCACCGGGAGCTCGCCGGCCGGTGGCGGGGCTGGATGGGGAGAGGAGCTCCGGCGAAGGCCTCGGAGAGCCAAGGTGACGAGGCGACGCTCAGGCACGGGAGGCGCGCGGGCTGGCGGGGCCCGTTCGGCCCGGCGGCGGGCCGCGGATGGGCCTCGCGGCGTCGCGAGGAGAACAGGGGGGACGTGGCCAGGCCACATGGCGGGTGCCGATTGGCCCTGGCGGAGGCTGGTTGCGTGCGGGTTTCGAGGAGGGGGGATTGGCTGCTGCCAAAAATGGAAGGGTGGCTTCCTTTTATTGGAAAAGGAGGCTAGGGTTGGGGGTTTTGCTCTGTTTCGGAGACGTTCGATCGCCATCGGACGGTCCAGAGCGGAGAGGGTGTAGGTAGGTGGGTCTAGTGGGCTGTGAAGAGGGCCTCGGCTGAGAAGAGAGGGGAAGAAGTGCGACCCGCACGGTTTCGGAGACCAAAAACATCCGACGAAGGTACCGATAGCGGTACCGCTATATGTCTAACAGTTGGGCAGTCAAACGGACTCCAAATGCGACGAAATTTGGCAGGCGGCCTGTCTACACTATAATAAGACCGCATGACAAGTTTCCTCCCATTCCAAGAACATTTTTATGCCACTTATAAATAATATTTCGGAGGTGCCACGAGCGCGTGTGAGAGTGTCGGGGCTCGGAATGGACAACGGAGAGAACCGGCGGAACCTGAACAGATGCAAGTTTTATGAAGACGATGCCGATGCAATGCGAATGATGACATGAGACGAGATGCATAACAAGAACAAAATGCAAAACAACAGACAAAAACCCAACCACGGAGGAAATAAAAATCACATAGCCGGAAATGGCAAGAGTCGGAGTTACGAATATGGAAAGTTGTATCCGGGGCGTTACAACACTCCACCACTACGAGAGGATCTCGTCCCGAGATCTAGGATGGCACCGGAGGGAAAAGGAAGAGGACGATAAGAGGTAAACTAAATTGGTTCTTCGACAAATGAGTGAAACCATGAACCTTGAGAGGTTGAGCAAAATGAAAGGAAGAAAACAACGAAGATGAGCAAAGTTGAAAACACTCCGTTAGAAAAGAGGAACAAGGGATACGACGAGAACCAAGAGGTTTAGTGATAAGATAGATATTGAAACCACTCCGGTTAAAACTAGATAGAGAAGGAATAAGATTGATATAATTTGACGGCACTCCGACTGAAAGAAGAAGGAGAACTTGATAAGATGAAAAGCACTTGAAGAGATGACACAACACTCCGGTTAAATGGATACGCATGAAAATAACATGATCTTCACAATTCGAAATGATGAGTGAAAAGAGCAACATCACAATGCCTCCGGAAGAAAGAATAGAAGATAGATCATTGGAATAACAGAATGAAGAAGAAAATGCCAACTTCTGCCACAATTGAGCTAAGAAAGCATCCTTGCAAAGAAGAATTGAACGGAGTTGTTGCAAAATCAACAACGAAAAGCACAATCTTGTTGTGGGCTTATGGCTAACATCTCAAAATGATGTGGTGACAACCGGCCACTAATGAATAACAATTGCTTGTTTGAGATCAACGAAGAGATGAAAAACCTCTTTCGCCGAGAGGATAGGAGAAAACTCAGATCATTGATAAGCACCACAAATAGCAACATTCCTTAGGGAAGGCTTTAGGTGAAATCTATACCAAGATAACTCCAAAGAAGAGATTGATGTATTTAAAATACCTCGTTCTTGACAATATGTGAATCGCGAAACATGAATGAAAATTGTCAAGAATGATATAACACCACCTCAAAAGATAAGGTAGAAAGAATTGCACTTCAGAATGCAAGATGAAGAATACTTGAGATCCTCAAAACAAACATGTGTTGAGCACCATGTTTATTTTGAAGTATGGCTTGATGGATCATAACTTCAAGAGAAATCTTGAAAAATAAAACGAGAATGAGAGGAATCCTTGATGAACCACCATGGAGAGCCTCCATGAAGAACTCCGGTAATAAAAGAATGATCAAATGAAAGGAAAGTTGAAAACACAAGGTGAAGCCTTGCGATGATTTAGATGGAGCTTCGCGACGAGATAAAGAGGAAAACTTGGAAGTCCAGAAAAGAAAAGATGAAACACTAGAACCGAGAATTACTTCATCATGAACAATCTCCAAAGAAAAGAATTAATCAACTTGACCACGATGAAATGAGAATAAGAATTATGTTATGCTTATCCTCCACCAATTAAATTGCTGAGAAACAATTGATTTGCATACTACTTATTCACATAGAAAGGATTACGAGAGATATAGTGCCAACTTGAAGAAGTTATTGATGGGACCACCAGTGGGATTTGGAAACAACGAATGAATTAATTTATACGATAACATCGAAAGAGGAATGTTAAACGGACCACCGTAAGAATTGAAAATGAACATAGCAAAGGAACAATTCACTAGGAAGAATTGGAAAACGAATGAAGATACTTGAGGGGATTTAGATGCAAGTGAACGAAGAGATCATGAGTTTATTAGAGAATACTTGAATGATGCACTGGTTAGATTTGGAGAACAAGAGTTGAAGGTTGAGAATGAGAAATATTCAGAAATGATGGCATTCGGATTATCAAGAAAGGAAGCAACTCCTGAAATGCATCAGATGGTTGAAAAGAATTCTCACAATCGAAAACAATTATGAGAGGATGACATAAGCTAGAACTATGAATCTTCAAGAGAACGGACCAAGATTTAGGAGAAATCCTTCTTCAATCTTCAACTGATGACGAGAAACACCACCAAAATTACTGAGATACTCCGGGAGAATGAAAAGCGAAGAGGTTGACCCAACAATGAATTTTTTTTTGAAAACGACCTTGGAGAAGACATGTCACTGATGAAAATTCATTCGTACATCAAACTCAAAAAGAATTAGGAATGACTCCAGAATAATTAGAAGAGTCAGGTAAGATCCTGGAAAAAGACCTGTGGGTTAGGGCCCACTCAAAATATACACCGTTGAACGATTTTAAAGAGAGGTGGCACCGGTTGAATTAAATAGCTTGAATGAGATAACAATCTCCAAATAGATTCAACGGATTAAGAATGGAAACACAAATCTTCTGAGATATGTTCAAACACTCCGGATAAGAATAGAAAGAGGTGAATAAATAAGAGAGCCTTGGATAAGGAATTCACATGGGAAGATATGTGAAACGAAAGGAAGAGATATGATCAACACTGAAGCTTGAAATTAATCCACCGGAGAAGAAAAGAGACGAAGAATGATGAACTTGAGGCTCATGAGCATCTTCATGAGGGATCACCGGATCAGAACAATGATTGAAAAGAGTGAAGAGACTTCACATGAATAAATGGATAGTTGATTAAAATATATGAGTCCTTGGGAAAAGGGTGGGTGGGTGGGGAAAAACAAAGACAACTTGGGATGAATGGAACAAACACCATTGAGAAATAAACTTAGAGTTGATCTTGCGAATGTTGAAATGATCGGATCCACTTGAAGAGAAGCACGCCGGTTGGAAAAGAATTAACATGAGAACCTCAATGATCAAGAAGGATTAGCACTCCCGTAGAAATACGAGAACACCATTTAGGGAAGGTATGGATTCAACACTTGACTTCGAAGCAACTCGAATACCACAAATAAAAGAAAACAAAGGATTGGCTTGCAGAATAAGCCGGAACAAACATATGATAGAGATTCCGTTCGAAGTTTACATGGTGGGGCCCACACGGGCTCGAGTGTACAGCACCATCATGTACAAGGCAGTGCACATGACATACGAAGTGTCCCCGAACCAGCATAGCCAAGGGTTCTTTAAGACACAACGAGACCACTGTAAAAACGACCGTGGGAAGGCGGACCACTAGACGTCGAACCCCAATCTCATATCATGCATCTGTCGAAAAGATATTCTAGGAGCTACTTGAATTCCCACCTATAAAACTCCCGAAACTTTCTGGTTATGCAATCTGGTGTTGGGGATATAGGGGAAGCAATATATATCTCACCCAAAACTAACAATTCCTACATCCAGCTGTATCCATCCGTCAACACATAACCAAGAAACCTTCGGAAATCGTGTACCTCAACCTTCAAAAAGCATCCGTTATACGAGTTATGGCAATACTCCCGAACTCCCCAGTACTGGGTGACGTCGAGGTTATCTCACCAACAACTGCATAAAAGAGATTTTCGATGTCGGCAAAACTCAGGTATTCCAGAACTGCAACGATAAAATTGTGACGACAACACCTCGGAGCTCAACTCCCCGGGTCAAAGCCACATAATAGACAGGAGGCACCAAGAACAATGTTCTCGTCAAAAACCATTGGAACGATTCCAAGATACCCGCGTGATCCTAAATTTTTTTTAGTGAAATTTGAGGAGAGGAAAGACAAAACATCTACGTCAGGAGACCTCACCAGAGCGACGAAGGGGCTGAGGAGTAAAAAGAATCCTACTCTCCGATATATATAATCCTAAGACTCAAAATAGTTTTCTTCTAGACTCAACAACGGCCAACAATCAAGGGGGCTCCTAGGGTCGGTCGAGGCTCTGATACCAACTTGTCACGCCCAATATGCGATACTATCCTAAAGAGACTTGAAGGTCCCACCAAGGATAGAACCGCATATTGAAACACTTTTGCAAGGTGGATATCATTACATCAACATTACATAATAGATGGGGATACATACATAAGGCATACAATGCCACATGAATACAACATCAAAATACATAAGAGCATCATCCGACTACGGATGAAACACAAACAGAAATTCAAACGACATCCACCCTGCTAGCCCAGACTGCCGACCTGGAACCTATCCCCTGATCGAAGAAGCAGAAGAAGAACTCAACGCAAGCAAGCATCGCTCTCGCGTCATGGTCATCGCACAACCTGTACCTGCAACTGTTGTTGTAGTAATCTGTGAGCCACGAGGACTCAGCAATCCCATTACCATGGGTATCAAGACTAGCAAAGCTTAAAGGGAAAGGAAGGGGTAAAGTGGTGAGGCTGTAGTAGCGACTAAGCATATATGGTGGCTAACATATGCAAATAAGAGTGAGAAGAGAGCAAGAGGAACGGTCGTCAACTAGTAATGATCAAGAAGTGATCCTGAACTCCTACTTACGTCAAAAATAACTCAGAAACCGTATTCACTTCCCGGACTCCACCGAGAAGAGACCATCACGGCTACACACGTGGTTGATGCGTTTTAATTCGGATCTGGTGTCAAGTTGTCTACAACCGGACATTAACAAATTCCCATCTGCCTATAACCACAGGCACGGCTTTTGAAAGATTATACCCTGCAGGGGTGTCCCAACTTAACCCATGACAAGCTCTCGCGATCAACGAAGGAATAGACCTTCTCCCAGGAAGACCCGATCAGATTCGGAATGCCAGTTTACAAGACATTTCGACAATGGTAAAACAAGACCAGCAAGACCACCCGCTGTGCCGACAAAGCCCGATAGGAGCTGCACATATCTCGTTCTCAGGGCACACCGGATAAGCTAAGCATACAGGAGCCGACGAATCCAAGTTGCCAAGGAATGGTCCTGCACGGTGCTCTAGTTTGGACCAACACTCGGAGGAGCATAGGCCCGGGGGGGGGGGGTAAATAAAGATGACCCTCGGGCTCCGGAAACCCAAGGGAAAAAGGGCTAGGTGAGGCAAGAGTGGAACAAAACACCAGGCATAAGGCCGAGTCTTCCACCCTTTACCAAGTATATAGATGCATTAATAATATAAGAGATATTGTGATATCCCAACCAAAATCCTGTCCACCATGGAGAAATCTTCAACTTCACCTGCAACAAGCAACGCTATAAGAGGGCTGAGCAAAGCGGTAACATAGCCAATCAATGGTTTGCATAGGTAAGGTGTCAAAGGTTAGAGGTTCATGGCAACAAGGGATGGCTCGATAAACAGATGATAGGTAGCGCAACAAAGTGATAGAACGAAGCAACTAGCATAGCAATGATAGTAGTGAGATCCAGGGTAGCGGTCATCTCGCCTGAAATCCCGCAAGGAAGAAGAACGAGTCCATGAAGAAGAAGAACGGGAGCAGTCGAACGAATCCTCACAATCGCAACATTACCGGAACTAAGAAGCAACACTGGAAAGAAACAAACAACATGGTAAACACACAAGCATAATCATGGCATGATGCACAATCAAGTATGATGCATGTCCGGTTTAAAGAGGCATGGCATGGCAAACTGCAACACACAATACTACAAATTAAGTGGAGCTCAATATGCAACGAGTTGCATATTGACAAAACACCACATGCAATTATTTAGTTTGATCTCGGTTATGTACCCAACAATATTAAATGTTATTAGCATGGCAAGGGGGTGAAACATAATGAAAGTCATCTATTTAGGCAAGTTTAAATGAGGCCGGAACAACAAACAACAATTCCGGAAAATCCCCAGCAAATTATGGATTTGGTACTGTTCTTCCCTAAACCATATTTTAGAGTTGTTAAATAGTAAAACAAAGTGCACCATGATAAACTAGGCATTTTTCCACCCCATTTACCTATAAAGTTTATTTAAAATGGAGCTACGGTTATTTAGTTATGAAATAAATCATTTAAGCATGGCATATTAGCAAATTTAAACAAACAGGAAGTTAAACATATTAAACATGGATGAAAGTGGGATATTATTAATCTACACAATTTTCTGAGCATTTTACATATATAAATTATTTTCATCCGATGCACAGTTTGTGAGATATTAAATGCATGAACAACAGGGGGTTTTCTGCAAAACTGTAATTCACCGGAATAATAGGCAAATCGCAGAGACTGGAAAAAAAACACTACTGGGCTGAAACCGCTGGCCCGACAGGAACATGCACTGGGGGAGGCAGCTCACCATGGGCCTTGGCCCGGTCGGTGGAGAGGGGCCGGCTGGACCTGGCTGGCTTCGGCTGGGCCTGGGGGTGGCTGCGGCTGGGCCTGGGGAGGCCCACGCGGGGCGCGACAGGGAGGCGAGGGCGTCATCCTCGCCCGACGAGGACGAGCGGAGGCGGCGCCGGCGGCGAGCGCCAGGAGGAGGCCGGGGCGCGAGGAGAGGACAGGGACGGGCGGATCCGGCCCCGAGGACCCCATTCCCGGCGGCGGCGGCGTCGTCTGCAGAGAACGGCGGCGCGAGATCCGGCAGCGAGCGCCAAGGTGTTCCTGCGGGGAGAAGAGAGAGAACGAGGTCAGAGAGAGATAGAGGAGGAAACCGGACGGGGGCGGCGGCTGCGGGTCCGGCGACCTGACCTGCACCGGCAGCTCGCCGGCCGGTGGCGGGGCTGGACGGGGAGAGGAGCTCCGGCGAAGGCCTCGGAGAGCCAAGGTGACGAGGCGACGCTCAGGCACGGGAGGTGCGCGGGCTGGCGGGGCCCGTTCGGCCCGGCGGCGGGCCGCGGATGGGCCTCGCGGCGTCGCGGGGAGAACAGGGGGGACGTGGCCAGGCCACATGGCGGGTGCCGATTGGCCCTGGCGGAGGCTGGCGGCGCGCGGGTTTCGAGGAGGGGGGATTGGCTGCTGCCAAAAATGGAAGGGTGGCTTCCTTTTATAGGAAAAGGAGGCTAGGGTTGGGGGTTTTGCTCCGTTTCGGAGACGTTCGATCGCCATCGGACGGTCCGGAGCAGAGGGGGGTAGGTAGGTGGGTCTAGTGGGCTGTGAAGAGGGCCTCGGCTGAGAAGAGAGGGGAAGAAGTGCGACCCGCATGGTTTCGGAGACCGAAAACATCCGACGAAGGTACCGACGGCGGTACCGCTATATGTCTAATGGTTGGGCAGTCAAACGGACTCCGAATGCGACGAAATTTGGCAGGCGGCCTGTCTACACTATAATAAGACCGCATGACAAGTTTCCTCCCATTCCGAGAACATTTTTATGCCACTTATAAATAATATTTCGGAGGTGCCGCGGGCGCGTGTGAGAGTGTCGGGGCTCGGAATGGACAACGGAGAGAACCGGCGGAACCCGAACGGATGCAAGTTTTATGAAGACGATGCCGATGCAATGCGAATGATGACATGAGATGAGATGCATAACAAGAACAAAATGCAAAACAACAAACAAAAACCCAACCACGGAGGAAATAAAAATCACATAGCCGGAAATGGCAAGAGTCGAAGTTATGAATATGGAAAGTTGTATCCGGGGCGTTACAGTAGATCTCCTTCTCTGTAAACCGACTCTGTGTAACCCTAGCCACCTCCGGTGTCTATATAAACCTGAAGGTTTAGTCCATAGGACACAACAACAATCATACCATAGGCTAGCTTCTAGGGTTTAGCCTCTCTGATCTCGTGGTAGATCATCTCTTGTAATACTCATATCATCAAGATCAATCAAACAGGAAGTAGGGTATTACCTCCATCGAGAGGGCCCGAACCTGGGTAAACATCGTGTCCCCAGCCTCCTATTACCATTAGCCTTAGACGCACAGTTCGGGGCCCCCTACCCGAGATCCGCCGATTTTGACACCGACAATAGCCTTTTCTCCCAGGCACCTTATAAACCGACTTAAAGCCGCAATACGACCCGCCAAACGCTGGACATCGTTAATACATGCCGGTTTAGCCAAAGAAGTGATAGCCTAGATTTTCTCCGGGTTAGCTTCAATACCTCTCTCAAAGAGCAAAAAACCTAAGAGCTTGCCTGCTGGCACACCAAAGACATATTTGGCTAAGTTAAGCATCATCTTGTAGACCCAGAGGTTGTCAAAGGTCTCCTTCAAATCATCTAAAAAGGTTTCCTTCTTCCTGGATTTCACAACTATATCATCCACATAAGCATGAACATTGCATCCTATTTGGCTATGAAGGCAATTCTGAACACAATGCTGATAAGTCGACTGGGCACTTTTGAGCCCAAAAGGCATATGCACATAGTAGAAGGCTCCAAAGGGAGTGATGAAATATGTCTTCTCCTGGTCCTTAACTGCCATCTTGATCTGATGATAACCATAATAAGCATCTAAAAAACTCAAACGCTCACAACTCACCATAGCATCAATGATCTGATCAATACGAGGGAGAGCAAAAGAATCAGCCAGACAAGCTTCGTTAAGGTCTGTGTAATCCACACACATCATCAAGTGCCGTTTTTCTTAAGGACCAGCAACGGGTTAGCCAACCATTCGGGATGAAAAACTTCCATAATAAACCCAGCCGGCAAGAGCCGGGCCACTTCTTCACCAATGGCTTTGCGCTTTTCTTCATTAAAACAACAAAGAAATTGCTTGACCAGTTTAAACTTTGGATCAACATTGAGAGTGTGCTTAGCAAGTTCCCTCGGTACACCTAGCATGTCTGAAGGCTTCCATGCAAATATGTCTCGGTTCTCATGGATGAACTCAATGAGTGTGCTTTCCTATTCTGGATCCATGTTAGCACTGATACTGAACTGCTTGGATGAATCGCCAGGGAAAAAATCAACCTGCTTGGTGTCATCTGCCACTTAAATTTCAACAAAGGGTCATGCTCTATGGTCGGCTTCTTCAAGGGGGTCATATCTTCTGGGTCAACATTATCTTTATAGAACTTCAACTCCTCCGTTGCACAAACAGACTCAGCATAGGCGACATCACCCTCATCACATTCCAAAGCTATCTTCCTATCATCATGCACCATGATTGTACCCCTACGACCCGACATTTTAAGCTGCAGATAAACATAACAAGGTTGTGCCATAAATTTGGCATAAGCCAGCCGTCGAAACAAGGCGTGATAAGGGCTCTTGATCTTGACCACCTCAAAAGTCAATTTTTCAGCCCTATAGTCATGATGATTGCCAAAAGCCACTTCCAAAGCTATCTTACCCACCGGATATGCCGACTTACGAGGCACCACCCATGAAATACGGTAGAAGACGGCTTAAGATCTTTGTTAGTAAATTCATACAGCGAAAAGTATCATAATAAAGGATATTGATATTGCTGCATCCATCCATAAGCACCTTTGTGAAATTGTAACCTCCAACCTGTGGAGCAACCACCAAAGCTAGCTGACCCGGGTTGTCATCCCGAGGTAGGTGATCCTCTCGGCTCTATACAATGGGTTGCTCTGACCATCAGAAGTATCGAGGGACTACTGGCTCAACCGAGCTCATCGCTCGTTTATGAACCTTCTGGTCTCGCTTACACAAACTTGTGGTAAATACATGATATTGTCCACTATTCAGTTGCTTTGGATTACTCTGATACCCAGACTGCTGCTGCTGATTACCTTGACTGGGCTGCTGATTAAAACCGCCTTGATTGCCCTAGCCCTGAAATCCAGAGTTTGAGCCGCCACCTCCAAAGCCGGGCCCATGAGAGCCGGATCCTGACCCGCCATGCGGGCCATGATTTTCCTGATAAAATACAAAATTTCTATACTCCCTCATGATGAAGCAATCTTTCCATAGATGAGTGGCTGACTTGTCTTGAGAACCATGCTTTGGGCAAGGCTGATTCATTATCGCCTCAAGGTTGAATTTTGGCCGGCCAAACCGGGGCATTGATGATTTCCCCTTATGATGCTGATTGTTATTATGCATTGGTGTTAGCCACAAAGTCTGAGCCGCCGTCAGTTTGCTTGCCCTTATCATTGTTACCTTGACCTTCTGTATTGTGCTGTTGTCCCTTTGCGATGATGTTCTACTTCCCCTTGCTAGCCTTCTCCTCATCAGACTCAGGGGCCTTAGTATTATCAGAGTCGGCGTTATTTGACAAGAGCCGCCATGAGATCTCCCATATCATTGTAGTGGCGCTTAAGCCGCCCCAGCTTCTATTTGAGGGGAAGGAACCAACAATTTTTCTCCAAAATCAGGACGGCTGAACCGGCGTTGATGCTATCCGATGAGTGGACAATAGCCAAAATCCGGCGTACCCAATGGGCGGTTGACTCGCCCTCACTCTGGATGCAAGTGTCTAAATCAAGAATCGACAGAGGCTGCTTGCATGTGTCCTTGAAATTCTGAATAAAGTGCATCTTCAACTCAACCCATGATCTGATGGAGTTAGGGGGCAGTCCTTTTAGGCAGGCGCGAGCCGTCCCATCCAACATCATGGTGAAATAGTTAGCGCACACATCATCATTTACGTCCAACATCTCCATGGCTAGTTGATATGCCTCAGTCCAAGCCTCCGGGGGTTGATCTGTTGTGTAATTGGGCACCTTGCGGGGGCCCTTAAAATCCCTGGGTAGGCACTCATTACGCAAAGCCGGCACTAGGCACGGCACACCCAATGGTTCTAGAAGTCATCCCAGCCTCCATAGACACCGATGGTTAAGCTGAGGTTGCTGATGAGCCGATAAGTGAGCCCCAGCTCAGCCTCCCGACATGCCCTGGCCTGGTCCACCAAAACCTGAGCTTGGTTATTAGCATGTGGTGGGTCACGCCCACGAGGCTGGTTACGTCACCGCACATTGCTTGAAACCGTCGGCAACTCAATATGCCAGCTATAACTCAGACTAGGGCGTGGAGTCGAATGATTCTGCCTGCGGCTGTATGAGTACACCCTTGTTGAGCTACCACGGTTTGAAGAAGCTCCCCTGCCCTTCGTATCTCGACCGCCGCAGGAGACTCGCCTTGCACTGGGAGAGACGCCAGTCGTGACGCCGCAACAATAATATTGTCCAAAGGGTTAGAATAATGACCTGGTGGCATCGACACTTGCTGAGGTGGGGTCAAATTCAAACGAGGCGGGTCTGCACCACGTGGTTGATCCATCGCCCCGGTCACGGGCGCCTCGGCAGCCTGGGTTACCTCCGGCGGGTTACTAGGTCCGCCCCCAGGCGTGTTGAAAAGATTCCTTGCATCGTACTCCAAAGGTTGACGACTCTGGTGCCTCCTCCACAAAATGACATTGGATGCATTCTCATCCAAGCTTAACCGGAAATATTCTGCTTGAATCTATTGTGACTCGGCGTCCAGGGCGGCTCGTTCTGTCACCATCCTAGCGTTCTCAGCATTAAGCTCCTCCTTGGCCTGAGCTATCTCATCTTGCAGCTTCGCAATGTCCACCTTATGTTGTGCTTGAGTCTCTCGTGTTACCTCTGCAGCTAATAAGGTTGCCAAAGCATCCAAGAGCTCGGATAAAACTTGAGCCGGCGGGCACCTAGAGCCACTCGCCGCGGTTGTCACCGCGACGTTGAGCTAGAAGTCATAACTGCAGCAGTTGATGAATTCTGCACTGGTTGCGTGCCTGCCATGAAGATCGCGACACCATTTGGTGGCTCATAGGGGTCCATAATACTATTGCCATCGGAGTAGCCCCCAAGCCCACCATCTTGCAGTTGATACATCCAATCGGTCTCACCGGTTGAGGACTCATCATTAGAGTAGATGGCCATCTCTCTACCGGACACAGATCCTTCCTCAAGATTCGCCCCGTGGATGATACCAACAAAGGTGCGCTTCACGGTGGTTTGAACCTTGGCGGGTCGTGCTCGCTATGCCGTCTCGATGATGTTAGTGCAGGTGTCCGGCTTAGCCTCCAACTCGCCGATCTTGCCGATGAAGACGTGGATTCCGCCGAAGGGGACCTGGTACCTGTACTCAATTGAGCCGGCCTTTGGGCCCAGCCAGCATCGTCGATGTAGAGTTTGACGCGGCGGCTCTTAGTCATCTAGCCCATGGCGTATCCCTTGATCCCTGAGAAGCTACCACCATGCACAATCCCCACGGTGGGCGCCAACTGTCGTGGACTTACACAACAGATATCCTAGCTAAAGGACTTAGGTGTGGAGCATCGCAACTAGGTTAGCTTGAAGGGGTTGAATGGGACAAAGAACACAAAGAGTTTACCCAAGTTCGGCCACTCTCAATGAGGTAAAAGCCTACTCCTGCTTTAGGTTGTATTGCTTGGGTTTCGATTACCAGGGAGCGAATACGCTTGACCTAGTTCTCGATTGATCGTCCCTGAGTTAACCTGCCGCCGGGTCACCCCTTTATACACAGGTCGATGCCCGACGGCTTACAGAGTCCCGATCGGCTCACACAAACGTGACCGGCTCGGTTTCTAACTAAGCTTGTCTTACAAAACAAGTGAACGTATGGCGGCTCACACCTTTGGTCCTCAAGTCGCCTCCGGGTCTTGGGCCTTCAATAGGCTTCCTTTATGAACCGCCATCTTCATGTCTTCTTGGACCTTATCGGGCCTCTTCATCTTTAAGCCACCAACGGCATGACCCGGCCCCTCCTGGGTGGGTCATACCTAGTAGTTATATCCCCAACAGGTAGCGAGGCACGTATTGTATTGTTGCCATTAAGGATAAAAGGCCGGGGTTTTCATCATATTGCTTGAGTTTATCCATCTTACTTAAGGCGTTACTCCGTTCTTTATGAACTTAATACTCTAGATGCATGCTGGATAGCGGTCGATAGGTGGAGTAATAGTAGTAGATGCAAAATCATTTCGGTCTACTTGACACGGACATCATGCCTATATGCATAATCATTGCCTTGGATATCGTCATAACTTTGCGCTTTTCTATCAATTGCTCGACAGTAATTTGTTCACCCACCGTATTATTTGCCTTCATGAGAGAATCCTCTAGTGAAACCTATGGCCCCGGGTCTATTTTCCATCATATTTGCTTTTCAATCTACTATTTTGTAGTTTTTTATTTTCATATTTATAAACCAAAAATACCTTGCTGCAATTTATTTACTTTTATTCAGTTTTACATTTTAGCAATCTTTTATACCTATCTCTATCAGATCTCACTATTGCAATTGACCGTGAAGGGATTGACAACCCCTTTATCACGTAATGTGCAAGTATTTGATTGTTTTTGCAGGTGCATAGATTGGGGACTTGCTTGTACCTCCTACTGGACTGATACATTGGTTCTTTGACCAAGGGAAATACTTATCTCTACTTTGCTGCATCACCCTTTCCTCTTCAAGGGAAAAACCTATGCAAGCTCGAGAAGTAGCAGGAAGAATTTCTGGCGCCGTTGCCGAGGAGGTCTACATCAATCCTGCCAAGTACCTATCATAAACTCTTGTCTCTTGCATTACATTATTCACCATTTGCCTCTTGTTTTCCTCTCCCCCTGTTCTAAAATGATTTTTGAAAAATACAAAAAGATTTTCCTTTTTATTCGCTCTTCTTCCTTTCATTTTCGTTAGCCTTTTGTTTGCTCGTGTGCTAGATCGGTTTGTTGCCACTATGTATGAATTAGGGGAGGTTATCGTTGAAAAATTTGAGAATATTTCTTCCCTAAATCTCGAGGAAAAACTTGATTCTTGCTCTTTGGATCACAAAACTGAAAACCCTCCTAATTATAAAGCTAAAAGTTTTTATGTGGGAGACAATAATATTATTGGGAAGGGTGTTATTCAAGAATTCTTTGATTGTACCGGAGAAATGCCTATGAATAAGACATCTATTCTTCTTAAGACAAATTGTTATGCGGATGCTATTGTTATGCTCGTTGAAAAATTGGAAAGAAAATTTGTGCACATTCATCCTGCTTTGCAAAAGGTATTTTATGAACTTCCCCATATTATCCATCCTAAGGCTAAAAAGATTGCCACTATCATCCTTATGTGTGAATTTGATTTTATTGTACAAGAGGCTAGGGATTTTTTTTTGCTTTCTAAAAAAAGGATATAAACATCCTCCAAATGAGGAAATCCTACATGATAAAGATATCTTGCGTAGCTTGGAATCTAGAGAATATCAATCTTAAAGTGACAATCTTACGAGAAGAGTTCCCTATTCATAAGTTACCCAAACTATCTACCTTGAAACTTATGATGAATTTGATTGGATAACTAGAGGAATTTACATGGGATTCAATGATGATTGGTTAGAATAAAAAACTAGGGAACCCATTAAAAATGAGATATGTGTTTTATATGATGATATTTATGGTGATGATCCAAACTATGAGTTTATGAATGTCAAAGTTACTAATCAAAGTCCTTTTCATGAACTGAGTTTTCCTACTAGAAAGGAAAGAAAAGAAATGAAGGATTTGCTAAAAATTGTTTTGGAAGATTTGGTTAAGAAGGAATTGCATACCAAAGATGACAATACCTAGATCTATTGCAATATGCCAAGCTAGGGCCGTTAAACAATAGCGCTTGTGGGGAGGAAACCCAATTTTATTTTTGTGTTTTTTGTTTTGCTATGTTTCTTGAATAAAATACACATTAGTCCTTTGTAGTAATTGTGTTTTGGTGTTTCAATTAGTGTTTGTGCAAAGTAAGACCTTTGGGATGGCTTACGGTGATAATTTATTTGATCTTGCTAAAAAACAGAAACTTTTGCGCTCAATGCTAGAATTATTAAAAATCGCAGTAGAGTGATAGAATACTGATTATTTTTGCACAAGATTGATATACAAATTACCTCTATTGTCCTAATTTTTCAGAATATTTGGAGTTACATAAGTATTCGAAGTTTAAAGATTACTACAGACTATTCTGTTTTTGACAGATTCTGTTTTCTATGTGTTGTTTGCTTATTTTGGTGAATCTATGGGTAGTATCGGGGGGTATGAACCATGGAGAAGTTGGAATACAGTAAATATTACACCAATATAAATAAAGAATGAGTTCACAATAGTACCAAAAAGTGGTGATTTATTTTCTTATACTAACGGATCTCATGATTTTTCTGTTGAGAAGTTTTCAAGTTTTGGGTAAAGATTTGATGGACTATGGAATAAGGAGTGGCAAGAGCCTAATATTGGGGATGCCCAAGGCACCCCAAGGTAATATTCAAGGACAACCAAGAGCCTAAGCTTGGGGATGCCCCGGAAGGCATCCCCTCTTTCGTCTTCGTCTATCGGTAAATTTACTTGAGGCTATATATTTTTTCACCACATGATATGTGTTTTGCTAGGAGCGTCTTGTACGATATGAGTCTTTGCTTTTTATTTTGCCACAATAGTCCTTTCTGTACACACCTTTTGAGAGGGACATGCATGAATCGTGATTTAATAGAATAGTCTATGTGATTCACTTATATCTTTTGAGCTAGGCAATACGCTCTAGTGTTTCACTCATATCTTTTTAGAGCACGGCGGTGGTTTTATTTTATAGAAATTGTTGAACTCTCTTGCTTCACTTATATTATTTTGAGAGTCTCTAAACAGCATGGTAATTTGCTTAGGTTACGAAATTAGTCCTAATATGATGGGCATCCAAGAGGGATATAATAAAAACTTTCATATTAAGTGCATTGAATACTATGAGAAGTTTGATTCCTTATGATTGTTTTGAGATATGAAGATGGTGATATTAGAGTCATGCTAGTGAGTAATTGTGGACTGGTAGAAATACTTGTGTTAAATTTTGTGATTCCCGTAGCATGCACGTATGGTGAACCGTTATGTGATGAAGTCAGAGCATGATTTATTTATTTATTGTCTTCCTTATGAGTGGCGGTCGGGGATGAGCGATGGTCTTTTCCTACCAATCTACCCCCCTAGGAGCATGTGTGTAGTACTTTGTTTCGATGACTAATATACTTTTGCAATAAGTATGTGAGTTTTTTATGACTAATGTTGAGTCCATGGAGTATATGCACTCTCACCCTTCCACCATTGCTAGCCTCTCTAGTGCCGCGCAACTTTCGCCGGTGCATTACACCCGCCATATACCTTCCTCAAAACAGCCACATACCCACCTATTATGGCATTTCCATAGCCATTCCGAGATATATTTCCATGCAACTTCCACCGTTCTGTTTATTATGACATGCTTCATCATTGTCATATTGCTTTGCATGATCATATAGTTGACATCGTATTTGTGGCAAAGCCACCATTCATATTTTTTTATAAATGTCACTCTTGAGTCATTGCACATCTCGGTACACCACTGGAGGCATTCATATAGAGTCATATATTTGTTCTAAGTATCGAGTTGTAATTCTTGAGTTGTAAGTAAATAAAAGTGTGATGATCAACATTATTAGAGCATTGTCCCATGTGAGGAAAGGATGATGGAGACTATGATTCCCCCACAAGTCGAGATGAGACTCCAGACAAGAAAAAGAGAGAAAAGAAAAAAATAAAAAAAAGAAAAAAAGAGGCCAAAGAGCCGAAAATAAAAAAATGAGAGAAAAGATAGAATGGGAAATGCTACTATCCTTTTTCCACACTTGTGCTTCAAAGCAGCACCATGATCTTCATGATAGAGAGTCTTTTATTTTGTCACTTTCATATACTAGTGGGATTTTTTCATTGTAGAACTTGGCTTGTATATTCCAATGATGGGCTTCCTCAAATGCCCTAGGTCTTCATGAGCAAGCAAGTTGGATGCACACCCACTTAGTTTCTTTTTGAGCTTTCATAAACTTATAGCTCTAGTGCATCTGTTGCATGGCAATCCCTACTCACTCAGATTGATATTATTGATGGGCATCTCCATAGCCCGTTGATACGCCTAGTTGATGTGAGACTATCTCCCTCTTTTTGTCTTCTCCACAACCACCATATTCTCTTCCACCATAGTGATATATCCATGGCTCACGCTCATGTATTGCGTGAAAGTTGAAATTTTTTGAGGAACATCAAAAGTATGAAACAATTGCTTGGCTTGTCATCAGGGTTGTGCATGATTTGAGTATTTTGTGTGATGAAGATGGAGCATAGCCAGACTACATGATTGCTTTATTAGCATGCTTGAAGTATTATTGTTTTTATGTCAATATTAAACATTTGTTTTGAATCTTATGGATCTGAATATTCATACCACAATAAAGAAAATTACATGAATAAATATGTTAGGTAGCATTCCACATCAAAAATTCTGTTTTTACCATTTACCTACTCGAGGACGAGCAGGAATTAAGGCTGGGGATGCTTGATACGTCTCCAATGTATCTATAATTTTTTATTGTTTCATGGTATTATATTATCTGTTTTGGATGTTTTATATGCATTAATTTGTTATTTTATATTATTTTTGGGACTAACCTATTAACCTAGAGCCCAGTGCCAGTTTTTGTTTTTTTCCTTGTTTTTGAGTTTCACAGAAAAGGAATATCAAACAAAGTCCAAACGGAATAAAACTTTCGCGATGATTTTTCTTGGAACAGAAGACACCTACGAGACATGGAGGTGAAGTCAGAAGACCAACGAGACGACGACAAGCTGCAGGGGCGTGCCCGAGGGGGGGCTCCCCTGGCTTGTGCACTACTGGAATTTGCTAATTTGTCGTCTGCCAACTCTTTGCCGTCAGCTTGCAGACGGCAAAGAGACACTTTGCCATTAGCCACCAGAAAACGGAAGGCAAAGAGCCAGCGGACGACAACAGAATGCTTTGCCATCAGCACATCTTTGCCGTCCGCTAGCTGAAGGCAAAGAAGCTTTGTCATCTGCTAGCGGACGACAAAGAGCGTGGGTGGCGGGCGTATGGGGATGACCTAACGACCATTTTCTTTGCCGTCCGCTGGCTGACGGCAAAGAAAATGGCCGTTAGGTCGTTCGTTTCCCCCCAGCCCACCCCACTAGGTATGTTCTTTGCCATCTGCTACCAGACGGCAAAGAACTGACCTACTAGCAGAAAAGGGGCCGCGCCCGCGGCCCCTCCCCTCTCTCTCTTGATCTCCTCTTCACCACCCGCGCCGCCGGCCTCGATCGCCGCTATGCCCCGCCGCCCCGTCCCATCGCCCCGCTGCCACGCCGCCCCGGCTCGGCGCCCCACCCCATCGCCCCGACCCGGCTAGCCTCACCGCCCCGCCCCGCACCACACCCGGCACGGTGCCCGGCTCTCCGCCTCGCCCCGCACCACCCCCGCTGTGGCGCCCGGCTCACTGACCCGCCCCACACCACCCTCGCCGTGGCGCCCGACCAGCCCCGGCTCGCCGCCCCGCCCCGCACCACCCCCGCCGCCCCGGCGCCCGCCACCTCCTCCACCCCCGCCGAGCCGCCCAAGGCTTGCTGCCCCGGCGGCGCCCCGCCCCCGCTGCCCAAGGTGATATTTTTACTGTTTTTTGTGCTAGGTTTAGGTTTTAGTGGTAGGATTAGGTTACTGCCAGATTTAGGTTTAGATAATTAGAAGAAGAAAATAATTGAAAAAATAAGAAGTAGAAGAAGAGGAAAAAGGGAAAAAGGAAGAGGGTTGTCGAGGGGATAGATGGTGGAGCTAGTGGGTCCCACCTGTACCGACGCCCATGCCGAGAACCCCCGGTCCGAGTGCTGACCCGTCGACCGTGCGTCACCATAACTGAGGAAAAAAGAGAAAGAAGAAGAAGAAGAAGAAAAAGACACCCTGACACTACATCCATGTCCCACAAGTGACGCCGACGTCTGGTGTCCCAAAGCAACTGTTCTCGGCATCCCTAAATAGCAAGTATCGTCAGTGCAAGGTACATGTGACCGTCGGTGTCGAAGACTACATCCACGTCCCACAAGTGACACAGGGGTCCTGCGTCCAGCAGTAACAGTTCTCGGCGTCGATGGCGGTCGAACACCATTGCGAATTTGTCTGGCATCCTTAGAGATCACGATTGAAAGCTAAGTGTTGAAACTTGAAACACCCAAACTAACTCAAGTCTGTTTTGTTGTTTGAAATTTCAAAACTTGGCTTTAATCCTCATCGCAGAGGCTTCTAGACAAATTCGCCAAGGTTTTCGACCGTCATCGGCCACCAAAACTATTGATGCGGTACACTGGGCGCCGGCTTTACTTGTGGGATGTGGATCTAGTGTTCAACGCCGACCGCCTGATGTACCTTGCACCGATGGTAGTTGCTATTTAGTTTACCCGGGGACGAGCGGGTTAGAGGGTTCCTCGGTGTTGATGGTACCGTAAATAGCAAGTATCGTCAGTGTGAGGTACATGTGGCCATCGGTGTCGAATACTTGCTATGTTACTCATCTTTCGATTTAAATATGCAGTTATTTTGTTGTTGCGAGGGTCTAGTGTTCGACGAGCTCCGCCCCTGCGTTTGTTGGTGAGCAAAATGACATCTCCTCCCCCCTTCATTTGCTCTGTTCTGGTCTCCGTGCCGATGAAACTTGCTAGCTATAGGTGTCAATCATCAGTATGCGTAACCACTACGCATCTCCTGTTCGAAAGGGTTACATCTATAAATTTGCATGCATTTGCATATTTATAATCGTGATTCTTTCGAGTTGTCCAACGTTATCGATGGACAGCCCGAGTATGTGTAGATTGGGTTCGTTTTCCCATATGCTCAGCTCCAGATCCGATGCAGAATTTCATCAGTGACTCCTTGTTGTTATCCGGGTACACATCCTCTCTGCTTATTGCCAAGACGTGTATCAGGAGAACAGCGGGGAGGTGCTGCCGAAATTTTGTGTCGGATCTGGAGCAGAGCATGGGAAAACGAACCCGATCTACACATACTCGGGTGGGATTAGGACCTATCCTTACCTATTAGCATGTAGGTTGCATGGACGTAATAAAACTAACAAACTCCATTAACTGATGGATATGGTTTCCTTAATTATGTATATATTTCTTGTGTGTCCAGTAGGAAGTGAATATGAGTGATCGTGCGCAAATGTACACCGGTTACACTAGTCAGTATGTTTGGACCGAGGAATGGTTAACAAAAACTAAGGGGTTTGTTAGAGCCGCATTTGCAAATGGCCGGAAATTTAGCTAGTGCCCCTGTGTCCGGTGCGACAACTATAATCAGAGGGACGAGCTTGAAATGAGTAAACACCTGCAGAAGTTTGGTTTTACGCCTGGTTACACAGTCTGGACATTACATGGTGAGTTTGCCCAACCTGCCAGAGCCGAGGTGGTTCATCATCGCACCGACGAGTATGGTACCGGGACCGCAGACATGGTGCAAGACTTTGACGATGCTCGAGACTCAGATGAGGAGATGGAGGAATCTGCAAAGGCCTTCACTAAAATGTTTGAGTCCTCAAAACGTCCTCTCCACGAGCACATTGAGCTTTGTCAGCTGGATGCCATCTCACAAATAAAGCTTTGAAGGCTCAATTCAACTTGGGCAGAGAATGCTACGACGCGATGATGATAGTTTTCTGACGATTTCTACCCAAAGGTCGTGTGCTACCTGCAAACATGTACCATCAGACAAAATCCTCCGTGCTCTTAAGATGCCCTATGAGAAGATACATGCCTGTGAGAACGGATGTGTCTTATTTAGGATTCAGTATGAGGACTTGAACTATTGTCCCACTTGCAATTCTTCCAGGCATGTTGTGGTAGACAATGGTATGGGTGAGAAGACACAGACCAAAATACCCGTTAATGTTCTTTGGTATATGCCAATCGTACAAAGACATCAACGTATTTTCATGGTCGAAGAGACGGCCAGACAGATGACATGGCACAAAACCGGCAAAAGAACCGAACTTGATGTAGATGGGAATGTGATGATGGTGCACACATCGAATGGTGAAGCATGGAAGCGCTTCAATGCATTACATAAGGAAAAAACGGCAGATCCAAGGCATCCTCGAGTCGCCGTTAGCACAGATGGGTTCAGTGTGTTCGGTCAGAGGGCAGCCCCATACAGCTCTTGGCCCGTGTTTGTCATTCCACTCAATCTCCCCCCGGGTAGATTATGCAAAGAAAGAACATTTTCCTGACATTGATAATTACAGGGCCCAACTCTCCGGGGAAGAATATGAATGTGTACATGCAGCCACTTAAGGACGAATTGCAAGAAGCTTGGGATAATGGGTTCAAGACATATGACGCCTTTAGCAAAGAGAACTTCATAATGCGTGCCTGGTACATGTACTCGACGCATGACTTATCGGCGTATGTGCTATTTGTTGGCTGGTGTGTGCATGGAAGGTCCCGTGCCCCACATGCAAGGGAGCTCTTGAGTTTCCTTGGCTGACGGCGGGGCACAAGTATAGTTGCTTCAACTTGCATAGACAGTTTCTAGATCATCGCCATAAGTTCAGGAAAGACAAGAAGAACTTCATGAAAGGTAGAGTTGTCAAACACTCTGCAACACCTTCGTTGACAGGCCAACATACCCTAGATCAGTTAAATGCTCTCGAGCCAGATCCATAGCGTCCCGGGTATTTCAAGGGGTATAATAAGGAACACATATGGACTCACAAGACATGCTTATGGGATCTGCCTTACTTCAAAGACATCCTTTGCCCACACAACATCAACGTGATGCACACTGAAAAGAATATCGCCGAAGCCATTTTTGGTACATTGTTCGGCATAGAGGGGAAATCAAAGGATAATACTAAGGCTAGGGACGATCCAGAGGAGCTCTGTGATAGACCGTTACAAAACATGCAAGAACCAAAACGAAAGCGGAACTGGAAGAAGCCAAAGGCATGGTTCAATCTTGGAAGGCCAACTATGAAGGAAATTATTTTGTGGGTGAAAATGCAGTTGGTGTTCCCCGATGGGTATGCAGCAAATCTAAAGAGGGGAGCGAGTCTTGATAAATTGAAAATATTTGGTCTTAAAAGTCATGATTAGCACATATGGATAGAGCAGATAATGTCGGTGATGTTGCGTAGCTTCATCCCTGAGGATGAATGGCTAGTACTGGCAGAGTTGAGCTATTTCTTTCGTGTTATTTGTGTGAAAGAACTATCGCTTGGCCTCCTAGAAGAAATGTAACAGTTGGCACCGGAGTTGATCTGCAAGTTAGATATGATCTTTCCGCCAAGCTTCTTTAATCCAATGCAACACTAGATTTTGCATCTCCCGACCGAGGCACGATTGGGGGGGGGGGGTGTGCAAAATCATCGGTGCTACTCAACTGAGAGGATGCAGAAGACGCTTCGAGCAAAATGTAAAAATAAACATAGAATAGAAGCATCGATGGCTGAGGCATTCATCACTGAGGAGGCGTCAGCATGACAACACACTATGAAACCAAAAATCGTCATTTGCATAATCTGAAGCCTCGGTACAATGCTGACGAGCCTACAAAGGGTCAACCCAACCTCAGCCTATTCAAAGGGAATCTCGCACCATCCATTGCTTGGAAACCAGTATCGTTGGATATTGAAGAATGGCGGACCATTTCACTGTATCTCTTTAACAACCTAACAGAAGTGCGACCGTACATCGAGTAAGATCTCGTTACATTGTTTTGCAACTTCTAATTTCTTTGAACTGCTCTTATTCCTGCATATTTGATGCAGTCGATACATTGCCATATTCTCGTATGGAGCGGTGATCCAAAAGGATTCTGTCGAAGAGTATGAACTTCTGGCAAAGCAAGGAGGCGAATATCCCGGTTTCATCTCTTGGTTCAAAAAAACGGTAATTTCCATTAGACCCTTTCATTTCTTTGGCTAATTTGTGACTAATGTAACAATCCTTTCTTATTAAACTTGTAGGAAAATTCAGATATTATGGATGCCGAATTGAGACAAGTAGCTAATGGTTTTGACTATAAGGTCCGTTCATTTGACAATTACGACATCAACGGGTATCGCTTTCATACCTATGGCAAAGAGCTATCTATGGCCGACCGAAAGTCTACAAATTGTTGTGTCTCTGCTATCGGCGAAGGAGGTGTCTATCGGATTTCAGGTTCCGGCAGACCCTCTAGATTCGAACACTGGGGTGCGCACGGAGATTTCTCCCTCTACCTACCTATACCTAACCGCCTCGCTATGATCTAGGCAATCAAAGGAACAACACAAGAGACATAGAGTTTATACTGGTTCAGGCCACCATTGTGGTGTAATACCCTACTCCAGTGTGTGGTGTGGTGGATTGCCTCTCGGGCTGATGATGAAGAATACAAGGAAGAACAGCCTCGCGAGGGTCTGTTCTTGGCTAGTGCGATGAACCACTTGGGGAGTTCACTCGCTCTCTGGATGGATTTCTAGATAGGTCGATCGATCGATTGATGCCTCTACCTGGTGGGTGGCTAGTCCTATTTATAGGCAAAGGCCCTGGGCCTCTTCCCAAATATTGAGCGGGAAGGGCGCCAACAATTGGCCATTTTGAAGGGGAACATCTAGTACACTTATCCTAACTAAAGTTAGTCCTCGCCTGCCAAAGGGTCTGGTGGTGACGCCGGCTTGGGCTCCACGATGACCTCCATCCCGCGGTTCTGCTGGTCTTGGTCTTGTTGCACCAAAATGGATGCCTTTGCTTGATGCTCTCGCCTGCGCTTGCTCCCTTTGCACCAAAGGGGAAAGAAGGACACTACGCGGGCTGGCGCCCACCTGGTGCCCTTGGTCGTCATGGCTTGCATCATGGGCACCTCGCGAGGTACCCCGCCTTGATCTCTCTGCCTCCTCGTGAGCCAGCCTGACGAGGCCGTGCCTGAGGAGGTCCCTTGTCGTCCGCCCCGTGAGGCTTGGCCCCTCGTGAGGGTCTTGAGCTTGTGCTGATGAAGATGGGCCATGCTGGGCTGCCCCTCGAGCCACGCCGCAGGCCGCAGGCACGCAATTCTGGGGACCCCTGTTCCCAGAACACCGACAGTAGCCCCCGGGCCCAAGGCGCGCTCGAACTTGGCTGAGCAGAGAGGCGAAGGGGCAAGTGCGAAGCGCTGCGGGCCCGAACAGCCTGCGGCCTCGGGCACCGCGTGGCGGTTGATTGGACGTGAGTGCCACAGCAACTGCATGAATCGGCAAAAGAGCGGCATCTGCCTAGGCTTTGCTTCCCTTGCTTCCTCCGGTCATTGCCCAGATCCCCTTTCTTGCGCCCTTCCTCTCTACCACCGAAATCTTCAGATCTACTTCGACCGCGCACCCTAGCAAGTCATGGCGCCTCGCCAGACCCTGGCCGAAGCTTGGTATTCGCCCACCTTGGACTCGCCGAACGTGTCGGAGGCGAGCCTTGCCCGGATGCGCCGGATGGTGGTGGCGCAAGGCATCAACGGGGCGAAGGTGTTCAAGGCCGGCTCCGCCCCTCCTGAGGCCCAAGGGAGCACCTTCTACCCGCTCTTCGTAAGCGCCATTGCTTCCGGTCTGGTACCTCCTTTTTCTGAGTTCTTCTCATCCGTCCTCCGCCATTACGACCTGCAAGCTCTGCACCTCCACCCCAACTCTGTCCTTCTTCTGGCGATCTTCGCATACTATTGCGAGGCTCACGTCGGGGTGCAGCCTTCGGTGGCCTTGCTGCGCCACTACTTCTCCCTCTGGCTCTCTCGTGGTCCTCTCTCCGCGTGTGCGAGCTTCGTCGCGTATGGTGGCTCCAACACCATCTTGAAGCCCGGGAAGAGGATTGAGGGCTTTAGGAGCAAGTGGGTCATGGTGGATGCCGGGCGCATCCACCCTCGGCTGATTCTGCCCACGGAGCAGCCCACGAGCTCCGATGATTGGTCTCACGCGGAACTCGTGGACCCCCGCGTGAAGACAGTGTTGGAGAAGATGGACGTGGATCTGAGGCCGGGGGACATGGTGACGGCGAAGCTGACCGGCGCGTCGCTCCTGAGGGAGTTCCTGGAGCACCAGGCGGCCCCGCTTTGCAAGTACTCACTCCCGCTGTGGAGGCCTTGCCTGAGCTTTGGCCGACGAAGATCTGGCCGTGGTCCTCCAATCTTTGGTTGGAGGGGACGTGGCGAGGCTAGAGGGCACCCCTGTACCCCTGTTTCTTTGAGATGATTGGGAGAAGGTGGTGGACTCCATGCCCGTCTTCAATGAGGACGGGCCCGTGCCCACAGTGGCTCCCGAGGACCCGGCGGCCCAGGCGATGGTGAACGTGTCCTCCGGCGACTCTAGCGAAGAGGAGGAAGAAGAGGAGCGGGAAGGTGGGCTTGACTCCGAGGCTACCGACTGGGAGTCGAGAGCGCCTCTCCCCCGGCGCAGATCCCGCGCTCTTCGCCTCTCGCCGAGCGACGACGAGGATGATGATGAGCAGGGCGGCGGGAGCTTGCCCCCGATCTCGAAGAAGGCCTGGTCTGGGCTGGCCCCCCTCGGGTTTGCCCCGGTTCCGAGGCGATCCGCAAACGTGCCTCCTGCTTCCGAACCTCTCGAGGCTGATCCCAGCAGCCGGCTCTCGGGCTTCAAGTACGGCCGGAGGTTGCTCGAGCTCGCGAGCGGTGATGAGTAAGTGCTCGATTCTTGTCTTGTTCCTTGCTTTGTCGTTGAAGCTTGATGTCTGTATCTCTTGGCTAGGCCGGCGCCTGCGGCAAAGAAACTGAAGGGGGCTCCTGAGGTTCCGTCTGGGGCAGCACCTCTGCCCATGAAGGGAGGTGGCTGCAAGGCACGGGCTTCTCCTACATGGTCGTCCTCGGGAGGCCTGGTGGAGCTGGCTGGGGCGAGCTCAGCCCCCATGGCCCAAGCGACTCCTGAGGTATCCTTGCCTGATGCCATCGCCACAGCTGTTGGGGCGCAGCAGGTCCTGCCTCAGGATCCTGTGGTTACGCTGCCGTCCTCTCCTCCTACTCCATCAAGTGATGTCTCTCCAACTCCTTCCACCATCTTGGATCGCCTTGCTGCCGAACTGGACCGATTGCGGCAAGATCTTCTGGGCGCCGACCCTTGCTTGGTGGCCGGGCGCTTGGAGCTGGAGTTGGAGGCGTGGAAGGCTGAGCTGGATGGCAAGGCGCGGGTCCTTGCTGAGGACCGCGAGGCCTTCACGGAGACGGAGGTGAAGGTTCACGGCTTGCTGAAGTCGCTCTATGATAGCGCCCCAGAAAGCCCGCTGGCCGGCACCGAGGACGGCCCCGCCAAGCTGCTCCCCTTCATGGTCCATGCTCTTGAAGATGTCACCCTTGGCCTTGGCCCCATGGCTGAGGCCGAGGCGTGCATCCTGTCTTCTGCAGCGCTGACGCGGGTCCTTACCCATGTCTATCTTCACGACCCCAACGTCGACCTCGACCGCCTGCTGGAGCCAGCGAGCGGCGAGCTTGCCGCTGCCGCTGTTGAGGCCGTGAAGGGTCGCACGGAGGCTCTGCTGTCGAAGTTCCGGGCCTTCAGCACCAAGCCGAAGCGAGGCGCTGCCGGTCCTGCAGGTCCACGAGGCGAACCCGCTCTGTGCAGCTCCGCCGCCAACAAATGACTCTGTCGTGGCTTCTGTCCTGCTTTCAGCTTCTGCAACATGCATCATGCCTCGGGGAGGCATTTAAACTTGTGTTTGGTGTCGTGATAACAGTTATGGACTGTAATATTTGATTTTGAATTCCTTGAAATTTGCGCTCTTCCTACTTGCTTATGTTCTACGCCGGTAGAGCCCGGCCCCGCGCATACCTTAGCCGCCGTTAGCCCCGACCGGAAACCAGGACGGGACCAAGGAATGAGGGGCTACGTGACAAGTTAGCCTCCTGAGTCGCGATGCTCAGGAGTCCCCCTTGGCGCACGAACATCAAGTAGGGAGGTGAGATGTGTGGGTGAATCTACCATTCTACATCTGCAGAGCCTGGCCCCGCGCATACCTCAACCGCCGTTAGCCTTTCGGAACTAAGGAGTGAGGGGCTACGTGACCAGTTAGGGTCTTGAGTCGCGATGCTCAGGAGTCCCCCTTGACGCTCAAACGACCTTCGTACCTTGGCTCCGCTCGGGGAGAGATGCGCGATGAACCAGGCCTGAGGCGCCTGGCTGGGTGGCGTACGCCTGGGCGTGACCCAGGCACAGCCCTCGTGCCTAGCCCCCTCACGCGGCGCTCCCGAGGGGAGGCGTTGCGATGAGGCCAGACACTGAGCTCGGGGCTCCCTGAGGTTGATGCGGCCGGGGGCCACCCTCGGTTGTTTATCACCAGTGTGGAGCATAGCGCTTCCGTATGTGTATGGGCATAGCCGCTCCTCGGTAGTGTCGTCAGCCAGCGCGGAGCATGGTTCTTCCACTGGTGCGTGGGAGGGGGCTCCCCTCCGGGAGGAGCCCCCGGGGCGTGTACAGCCCCGCCCTGACACGTGGCCGGCACGGTAGGGCATGAGGAGGTGTATCTGGGCACCCGTGAGCCAGCGCGGGACTCACAGGGCCCTACCTCAAGGAGGGTTGCGCCTGGCACTGGGCCTTAACTTGTGATGTGTTCCTGCAAATTTGGCCAGATGCCGATGCTCTACGTCCTCTGGTCCTGGCCCTCGAGCGAGTCTCAGCCGTCGCTGGTTTGCCAGGGCGCGATGCCGTGGACAAAGCCAGAGGGTGAGGGCTGGAGAGTCAGTAGGAGCCCTGAGTCAGTAGGAGCCCCGATAGTGTCGAGTATTATGGAAGAGTTGAAGAAGTTTATGAACTTCAATTCTATGGTGATAACCCACCAAACATCGTACTCTTCAGATGTTATTTGTTCCAGCCCAGGGAGACTAGAAGGACTCACGAACATATAGGGCTAGTCGAAATCAAACAAAGCACCAATTTGCATGTTCCCGATGTCTATATTACGACTCAACAGGCAACCCAAGTTTTCTATCTACCGTGGGCTTGTCAAAGTGATCCAAATCTCAGTGGTTGGGATGTCGTTTATGAAGTGCCGCCACGTGTTAGACCACCTCCCCCCAATGAAGAGGATTATGAACGTCACATTAACCAAGACACATATGACGAAGGAGAATTCTTCCAAGAAACACGTCTTTCCAAAAAAAACGTTTCAAGAAACGCTCTACTCCACCCGAGAACATTGAAGTAGACAACAATAGTGAATCTAACCCTGAGCTGGAACAACAAGAGCCGGAAGAAGAAGAAGTTACTGCTGCAGATGACCTTTCAATGCTTGAACAATTATGTAAAGGTGGCCTTCCACATGATGATGCATTTATTAATGATGATGATGAGCACGTCATTACCGATAGTGATGATGATGAGCACGTCATTACCGATAGTGATTCTTAGGTATTCAAATTTTTAAGTTGTACTTTGTATGATTTATATAGTTGGTATGTATAATATTCTTACTTTGTATGATTGTTTCTTATACATAGTGCCATGGTCTTGATTTTCGTCCCCATCAGCCCTCGCCCACTTTATGATTCAGATGTGGTAAATTCTCTTTCATAACTATTTGTTGCATTTCGCATTTATGACAATTATGGATATCAAGTTGACATAGAGATATTTTAATCTAGGAGGTATCTGAACCGGAATTTGAAACCGACCCTCTTGTCGAGAATTTAAATTCAGTTGAAAAAGAAAATGAGTATTTGAAAGAAAAAATTAAAAGAATTGAAGAAGAGAAGATGACATTGGAGTTGTATGTTGCCGATGTCATCAATGATCACAAGATGTAGATGAATGCAATGCGCTTGAAGATGGATGCAATGCGCCTAAAGCTTAAGAAGATTAGTGTAACGCCCCGGATCCGATGCGCCAGGTGTCTGCCAGTTATTCGTCGTCGTTAGCATGTCATTTGCTTGCGTGTTGCATATTGTCATGTCATCATGTGCATTTCATTTTGCATACGTGTTCGTCTCATGCATCCGAGCATTTTCCTCGTTGTCCGTTTCGCGATCCGGCACTCCTATGCCCTCCGGCGTTCCCCTTTTTGTCTCCTGTTGTGAGTGGGTGTTAAATGTTCTCGGAATGGACCGAGGCTTGCCAAGCGGCCTTGGTATAGCACCGGTAGACAGCCTGTCAAGTTTCGTGCCATTCGGAGGTCGTTTGGTACTCCAACGGTTAACCGGGTAACCGTAACCCCCTCTCTCTTTGCAGCCCAACACCATTTCCAAACTAGCCCCAAACCCACCTAACTCCCCTCCGTGCTCTCGGTCGTTCGATCACGATCGCGTGGCCGAAAACCGCTCCTCATTTGGACTCTCCTAGCTCCCTCTACCTATAAATAGGTGTCTCCCCCGGAATTTTTGCGCAGATGAACCCTAGCCTTTCCCCTGCGCGCCGCCGCACATGTCCGCCCGGCGGCCGGACACGTCCACCGCCCCGCAGGCACGTCGCCCGGCCAATCGTGGCTCGCCACGTCAGCCCCGCCGCCTCCTGGCCCTATCAAACGCCGCCATGTCACCCCTCCTCACCCTCTCTCTCTCCCCACCGCCGCCGCTGCACGCGGGGCCCAAAGCGGGCCCGCGCGAGCCCGCGCACCGCCGCCGCTGGCCCATCCCGCCGTCGCCGCCGTCCGCCCGCTCGGCC
>NC_057813.1:539782163-539786688 GCF_018294505.1 Triticum aestivum | reverse complement strand
CCTGCGCCGCCCTGCCGCCAGCGCCTTTCTCCGCCGCGCCGCCCGGTGGCCGCGCCGCCCCGTCGACTCCCCGTCGCCCCTCCGCCTCGACCCGGACCGGATCCGGCGAGATCCGGCCGGAGGAGCCCCGGATCTGCCATCTCCGGCCTTCCCCGGTGTCTTCCCTGCAACTCCGGCGAGTTGTCCATCGATCCTCGGAATCCGTGCCGAAGGTTGACTTTCCCCCCGAAATCTGCCAAGTCCCCAGATTCTGTAATTTTCATGCCATGTTCATTGCATTGTTTCTCTGCATCCGTAGCTCTGTTTTGTCCGTGTAATATGTCAAATTGTTCGCCTCGAAGAGTACATAATTTCATTCCATTGCATCACATTCATTTGAGGTCATATTGATGCCTGAATCATCGTTGTAAGAGTGCTTCTGATGTTTTCTGCTGTCTGTTAACAGAACGAGCTCTTTTGTCATTTTTGCCATGATTGATGTGTGCATCCTATGAGGTTGATGTCTTCATGTGTTTTGAACTATGCCATGTATTCTTTACGGAGGTGCTTATCATGTATTTTTGTGATCAATGTGGTGACTAGCACAAGCATGCAAACTATGCATCGTGATGTTGCTGATTTTAGTCCCTGTTCTGCTGTTATTTTGATGCCATGTAAACTTGATGCTACAGAGAGATCCATTCATATTTTGAGATACTTCAGTAAGGGTGTTTTGAACAATAGGTTCTTGTCTATCCATTCATGCCCTTTTTTGCAATTATGGAGTAGTCTAGCATGTCATTTGAGTGCTCTACTTTTGCTTCAAAATGTTTCCTGGCAGATTGTTTACATGTTAGTCAATTTGGCCAAGCTTGCTATAGTTGATCCTTGCATGCTATGGACTTGTTCTTGACTTGGTTGGTTACATAAACATGTCTTCTTGATGATGCTATGCTTATCTTGTCATGCAATGACTTGTGGTGAGTGTATCGAACTTGTTAAGTAGGGTACATGATGTTGCTGTTTTGCTAGGCTGAATCTGTTATTTCGTGATGCTATATAAACATGTTGCTACTAATCATTCTATGCATAATCTGGAGATGTTCTATAAATATGTCTTGAACTACATGTCATGCTATATCCATTCATGCCCATGGTTGCATTTATAGGTTGCTGTAGCTTGTTCATAACTTGCTCCAAAGTTGCTTCATAATGTTGCTGTGAGCCTATTAACATTATGATCAGTTGTTTCCATGTGTTTTCCTAGTGATCCATGCACCCTATGACCTTCCTCTTGCCATTCTTAGCTTCACAAATATTCCTTCTTACTGTTGGGTGCCTTGCCACACCATGTATTGCTCTGCAGTGAGTTGCACAAGCTCATCTACATGCCTTCATAATTTTCTGCCATGTTTGAATCTGTATAATAACTTGCTATGTTTACATGGGTGCCATCATATTTTCTGATCCTTTTTGGCTTATGGTCAGTAAGGGACTTTTGATCTACGCAATTATTAGATTCATGCCATGCCTTTGTTTGCCATGATAAGTTCTTGTAACATGTTGTTTGATAGCTCTAAACATTGCATCGTGATGTTAGTTTCTGCAAAGTCTGAAATTGTTATAACTTGCAGTCTTACCATGTGTGTTTGAGCATGTTCTAGTGATTTCTGGAGATAGTTCAGGGTTCATGTTTTGTAATGCTTTACCTGTATATCATGCCCATGCCTTTTGTTTTCATGTTGAGGTCCTGTAGCATGTTGTTTTGGTGCTTGCAATATGCCTAGTTGCTATTTTGGACAGATTGTTGTTATGACTTGTATAGCGTGTGTGTGTTGAACCGTTGCTCCGTTTTGAGTGTGCTCTATATGAAACTTGCTTAGAATTGCATGTAGTTTCATATTATCATATTGCATCCTTGTTTTGAGGTGTTTGCTTGAGGTTTGAGTGCATTTTGCATAAATGCCATGTTTAACTTGTTTTGCTCATATCTTCTAGACCGTAGCTCCGAACTAAATGAACCTTATATGTAACTTGACTAGAATCTCGTGTAGATCATCCTTGTGCATCTTGACTTGATGTTTAACTACTTGAACATAAGGTTTATTTATATCTGGACCAATTTCTAAATATGCATATGAGGACTTACCGGAATTGTTATATGTTGTTCCCGGCCTCATTTAAACTTGCCTTGATGTGTTGCTCTTGTTTGCATCATCTCTTGCCATGAGTAGCTTCATGTAGCTTCTCCATGCAGCATGCTTGTTGTGCATCATGTCTTGTTCATGTGTGGTGTTTTTACTATGTTGTGTGCTTCTTCTCGATAGTTCCTATTACGTTGCGATCGTGAGGATTCGTTCGTCTACGCTTGGTTCGGCTTCATCCGTTCGTCTTCTTCATGGACTCATTCTTCTTCCTTGCGGGATTTTAGGCAAGATGACCGCTACCCTGGATCTCACTACTATCATTGCTATGCTAGTTGCTTCGTTCTATTGCTTTGCTGCGCTACCTATCACCTGTTTATCAAGCCATCCCAAATTGCCATGAACCTCTAACCTTTGACACCTTTCATATGCAAACCATTGATTGGCTATGTTACCGCTTTGCTCAGCCCCTCTTATAGCGTTGCTAGTTGCAGGTGAAGTTGAAGATTTCTTCATGGTGGACAGGTTTTTGGTTGGGATATCACAATATCTCTTATATTATTAATGCATCTATATATTTGGTAAAGGGAGGAAGGCTCGGCCTTTTGCCTGGTGATTTGTTCCACTCTTGCCGCCCTAGTTTCCATCATACCGGTGTTATGTTCCCAGATTTTGCGTTCCTTACGCGGTCGGGTGATTTATGGGACCCCCTTGACAGTTCGCTTTGAATAAAACTCCTCCGGCAAGGCCCAACCTTGGTTTTACCATTTGCCTCACCTAGCCCTTTTTCCCTTGGGAGTCGCACATCCCAAGGGTCATCTTTATTTTACCCCCCCCGGGCCAGTGCTTGTCTAAGTGTTGGTCCAAACTGAGCGATGTCCGGCACCCCCTGGGCAACCAGGGTCTACGCCAACCCGACGTCTGGCTCATCCGGTGTGCCCTGAGAACGAGATATGTGCAGCTCCTATCGGGATTTGTCGGCACAGCGGGAGGCTTTGCTGGTCTTGTTTTACCATTGTCGAAATGTCTTGTAAACCGGGATTCCGAGTCTGATCGGGTCTTCCTGGGAGAAGGTCTATTCCTTCGTTGATCGCGAGAGCTTGTCATGGGCTAAGTTGGGACACCCCTGCAGGGTATAATCTTTCAAAAGCCGTGCCTGCGGTTATAGGTAGATGGGAATTTGTTAATGTCCGGTTGTAGATAACTTGACACCAGATCCGAATTAAAACGCATCAATCGTGTGTGTAGCCGTGATGGTCTCTTCTTCGCGGAGTCCGGGAAGTGAACACGGTTTCTGGGTTATGTTTGACGTAAGTAGGAGTTCAAGATCACTTCTTGATCATTGCTAGTTCACGACCGTTCCGCTTGCTCTCTTCTCGCTCTTATTTGCGTATGTTAGCCACCATATATGCTTAGTCGCTGCTGCAGCCTCACCATTTTACCCCTTCCTTTCCCTTTAAGCTTTGCTAGTCTTGATACCCATGGTAATGGGATTGCTGAGTCCTCGTGGCTCACAGATTACTACAACAACAGTTGCAGGTACAGGTTGTGCGATGATCATGACGCGAGAGCGATGCTTGCTTGCGTTGAGTTCTTCTTCTGCTTCTTCTTCGATCAGGGGATAGGTTCCAGGTCGGCAGCCTGGGCTAGCAGGGTGGATGTCGTTTGAGTTTCTGTTTGTGTTTCATCTGTAGTCGGATGATGCTCTTATGTATTGTGATGTTGTATTCATGTGGCATTGTATGCCTTATCTATGTATCCCCATGTATTATGTAATGTTGATGTAATGATATCCACCTTGCAAAAGCGTTTCAATATGCGGGTCTATCCTTGGTGGGACCTTCGAGTTCCTTTTGGATAGGGTCGCATATTGGGCGTGACAAGTTGGTATCAGAGCCTCGACCGACCCTAGGAGCCCCCTTGATTGATCGTGTAGTTTGGCCGTTGTTGAGTCTAGAAGAAAACTGTTTTCGGAGTCTAGTTATATCGGAGAGTAGGAATTCTTTTTACTCCTCAGCCTCTTCGTCGCTCTGGTAAGGAATCTTGATGTAGGTATTTTGAATTACTACTCTTCCCCTTCAAATTTTTCTTTAGGATCACGCAGTTGGTTTTCCGATCGTTGTTCCTCAGCTCTTTTCATCCGGTGCATTTCTCGTCAAGTCGACTCGAGCCTCTTCATCATTGAGTTCAATCCTCAGTGGTTTTCTTTCCCACCCGCCCACCCTTCTTCTTCTCGAAACCGGAGTTCGTAATCGAGTATCCATCTTACTCGTGTGAAGTTTTTGCTCTCAACCCTCAATGATTTCAACTGGTGTTGTCTCTTCAAGATATTCGTCGTTTCCCCTTCCAAGTTGCCTTTGTTTTTCCCGCCCTCCCACCCTTTTTCTTCCCGGAGTCCGAGT
>NC_057813.1:539778968-539781794 GCF_018294505.1 Triticum aestivum | reverse complement strand
GAGTCTCTTTGGACCATCAATTTCATTCGTGTGGAACCTCTTCAGTCTTTCGTAAATTATTTCAACCGGTGAATTCTCATTTTGTTCGACATTCTTCAGCTCTTATTCTTCTCCGGTGGATTCAATTCTAATTTTCGGTAGTGATCGTATTCTTTCCCTCAGCTCAAGTGCCTTCCCTGCTCGTTCGCCTCTCGCCAATTTATCCTTCCGGAGTTCAAGACATCTCATGAGATTCATCTGTGTTCCAATTAATTCGAGATTGTCACCTCATTCAAATATTTCAATTGTTCCGGTGCATCACCTATCTGGTCAACATCCCTTTCCAACGGTGTTCTATTTTCGTGGGCCCTAACCCACAGGTTTTTTCCCAGGATCTTACCTGACTCTTCTAATTTCCCCGGAGTTATTCTCAATTCTTTTCAAGTGTGACGTAAGAATGGATCCCATCAGTCAGATGCCTTTCCAAGATCGCTTCCAAGATCATTTGATTGTTGGCTCAACCTCTTTGCTTTCCATTCTACCGGAGTATCTCAGTAATTTTGGTGGTGCTTCTCGTCGTCTTTCTCAGCTTTGAAGATCGAAGAAGAGTTTTTCATATCTTCCTCTCGAATTATTCCATTTGTCAGATACTCGTTTCATCCATCCGGAGTTGCCAGAAGTTGTGTTTCCATTTCTTTTCACTGGAGGCCATCATTCTAGTTCCGTTATCTAATTATCCCGGTGCTTCGTTCAAGTGTTTTTTTAGTCAGCTCATGATCTCCTTGTCCTTTTGCATCTAAATCCCCTCTTGCATATTTGTTCTTCTAATTCTTCTCGGTGATTCATTCTCTTTCGTCAGTCATTTTCGAATTCTTACGGTGGTTCGTTCTTTTTCATATGTCGTTCAAGATTCTTTTTCTTTGTTTATCATATCAATTCATTCGTTCTTTCCAATCCTACCGGTGGTTCATGAAGACCTTCTCAAGTTTGCGACCTGTCACTTCTCAATCCTTTTCAAGAAGAATAAGTAGTATGCAAAAATCCATTGTTTGTCATCAATTTAATTTGATGAAGGATAAACATATAATAAATCTTATTCTTATTTCATCCAAGTGAGTAATCCTTTTCCTTCGGAGTTTTTTCTTGAGGAATAAATTCTAGTTCCGAGTCTTTTCATCTTTTCTTTTCCGGAGTTCAATTTCCTCGGCCATGTCATCAGAACCTCCATCCAAATCATCGCAAGGCTCATCTTATTCTTTCATCATTCATTCTATCTCATCATCTTTTGTTACCGGAGTTCTTCATGGTGGTTCTTCAAGATTTAATTCATTCTTCTAGAGTTCATCAACATTCTTGTTGGTGGAGTTCAAGTATCTTTTCTTCTCGCGTCTCGAAGTGCAAGTAATTCTTCATTTACTTTTGAAGTGGAGTTTTTCATTTCTTCGTTCTTCTCAGCTATTCAATCTTTCCGTTTGTGGTCGGTTATCACCTCATAATTTTTGAGATGTTATCCATAAGTCCACAACAAGCTTATTCTTTTCGTTGTTGATTTTCTCAACAACTCCATTCAATCCTTCTAAGTTCTTTTCATTCAATTCTTTCAATTCTTCCGGAGGCTTTGTGTTGTTCCTCTCGTCAAGTATCATTCCATCTTCTCTAGTTCATGATTCGATCCTCTCCATGTTCAGCCGGAGTGCTGCCTAAATCCTTTCAGTATTATTCGTTTCTTTTCTCATCCTATCCACTCTGGTTGGAACGAGTTGTTTCATAGTCTATCTGATTCCGTGAGTTTTCGATTCTCGTCATTCTCGTCGTTCCTCTCTTATTCTCGAGTGCTCTTGATTCTTTTCTTCTTCTCTTGAGTTCTTGTTTCACCTCATCCCTTTTTCCCTTCCGTCTCGGTCCTAAGATCTCGGGACGAGATCTCTTGTTAGTGGAGGAGTGTTGTAACGCCCCGGATCCGATGCGCCAGGTGTCGGCCAGTTATTCGCCGTCGTTAGCATGTCATTTGCTTGCGTGTTGCATATTGTCATGTCATCATGTACATTTCATTTTGCATACGTGTTCGTCTCATGCATCCGAGCCTTTTCCCCATTGTCCGTTTCGCGATCCGGCACTCCTATGCCCTCCAGAGTTCCCCTTTTTGTCTCCTGTTGTGAGTGGGTGTTAAACGTTCTCGGAATGGACCGAGGCTTTCCAAGCGGCCTTGGTATAGCACCGGTAGACCGCCTGTCAAGTTTAGTGCCATTTGGAGGTCGTTTGGTACTCCAACGGTTAGCCGGGTAACCGTAACCCCCTCTCTCTTTGCAGCCCAACACCATTTCCAAACTGGCCCAAAACCCACTGTAACGCCCCAGATATACTTTCCATTTTTTTGTATCCAACTCTTGCCGTCTCCGGCGCTAAGTTATATTTATTTCTCGGGTTTGGGTCTTTGTCTCCGTGTGTTGTTTTCTTTTTCGTGCATCTCTTATCATGTCATCACGTGCATTGCATTTGCATACATGTTCGTCTCATGCATTCGAGCATTTTCCCCGTTGTCCGTTTTGCATTCCGGCGTTTCGTTCTCCTCCGGTGGTCATTTCTACCTTTCTTTCTCGTGTGGGGTTTAAACATTTCCGGATTGGACCGAGTCTTGCCAAGCGGCCTTGGTTTACTACCGGTAGACCGCCTGTCAAGTTTCGGGTCATTTGGACTTCGTTTGATACTCCAACGGTTAACCGAGGGACCGAAAAGGCCTCGTGTGTGTTGCAGCCCAACACCCCCCAAATTTGGCCCAAAACCCACCAAACTCTGCTCCATGTCCTAGAGCGTTCGATCACGATCGTGTGGGCGAAAACCGCACCT
>NC_057813.1:539766489-539767420 GCF_018294505.1 Triticum aestivum | reverse complement strand
CCTTCTCTCCTCGCTCTCTTTTGCGTATAAGTTAGCCACCACATATGCCAGTCGCTTGCTGCAGCTCCACACATATTGGCCTTATCCATTCCTATGAGCTTAAATAGTCTTGATCGCGTGGGTGTGAGATTGCTGAGTCCCTGTGGCTCACAGATACTACAACTCCAGATGCAGGTCCAGGTGAGTCCGCTCCAGGTGACGAGTACGAGCTCAAGTGGGAGTTCGACGAGGACTCTCAGCGATACTATGTTTCTTTTCCGGATGATCAGTAGTGGTGCCTAGTTGGGGTTATCGATTCAGGACCTTGTCGCATGTTGGGGGTCTTTTCTATTTTGGCGCCGTAGTCGGGCCATGAGTGCTTGTTTGATGGATGTTATTTATGTACTCTGATGTGACGTGGCGAGTGTAAGCCAACTATGTTATCTCCCCCTTTTTATTATGTATTACATGGGATGTTGTAATGATTGTCTGACTTGCGACATTGCTTTCAATGCGGTTATGCCTCTAAGCCGTGCCTCGACACGTGGGAGCTATAGCCGCATCGAGGGCGTTACACCCACCTAACTCCCCTCCATGCTCTCGGTCGTTCGATCACAATCGCGTGGCCGAAAACCGCTCCTCATTTGGACTCTCCTAGCTCCCTCTACCTATAAATAGGTGTCTCCCCCGGAATTTTCGCGCAGATGAACCCTAGCCTTTCCCCTGCGCGCCGCCGGACATGTCCGCCCGGCGGCCGGACACGTCCACCGCCCCGCAGCCACGTCGCCCCGGCCAATCGCGGCTCGCCACGTCAGCCCCGCCGCCTCCTGGCCCTATCAGACGCCGCCACGTCACCCCTCCTCACCCTCTCTCTCTCCCCACCGCCGCCGCGGCCCGCGGGGCCCGAAGCGGGCCCACGCAAGCCGGCGCGCCGCCGCCGCCGTCCGCCCGC
>NC_057813.1:539752741-539765471 GCF_018294505.1 Triticum aestivum | reverse complement strand
GGACCGCGCCGCTCCGCCGTGGGCGCCGCACCTCTCGGCCGCAGGAGCCCGCGCCGCCCTGCCGCCAGCGCCTTGCTCCGCCGCGCCGCCCCGTCGCCCCTCCGCCTCGACCCGGACCGGATCCGGCGAGATCCGGCCGGAGGAGCCCCGGATCCGCCATCTCCGGCCTTCCCCGGTGTCTTCCCCGCAACTCCGGCGAGTTCTCCGTCGATCCTCGGAATCCGTGCCAAAGGTTGACTTTCCCCCCGAAATCTGCTAAGTCCCCAGATTCTGTAATATTCATGCCATGTTTGTTGCATCGTATATCTGCATCCGTAGCTCCGTTTTGTGTGTGTAATATGTCAAATTGTTCGCCTCGAAGAGTACATCATTTCATTCCATTGCATCACATTCATTTGAGGTCATATTGATGCCTGAATCATCGTTGTAAGAGTGCTTCATGATGTTTTCTGCTGTCTGTTAACAGAACGAGCTCTTTTGTCATTTTTGCCATGCTTGATGTGTGCATCCTATGAGGTTGATGTCTTTATGTGTTTTGAACTATGCCATGTCTTCTTTACGGAGGTGCTTATCATGTATTTTTGTGATCAATGTGGTGACTAGCACAAGCATGCAAACTATGCGTCGTGATGTTGCTGATTTTAGTCCCTGTTCTGCTGTTATTTTGATGCCATGTAAACTTGATGCTACAGAGAGATCCATGCATATTTTGAGATACTTCAGTAAGGGTGTTTTGAACAATAGGTTGTTGTCTATCCATTTATGCCCTTTGTTGCAATTATGGAGTAGTCTAGCATGTCATTTGAGTGCTCTACTTTTGCTTCAAAAAGTTTCCTTGCAGATTGTTTACATGTTATTCAATTTGGCCAAGCTTGCTATAGTTGATCCTTGCATCCTATGGACTTGTTCTTGACTTGGTTTGTTACATAAACATGTCTTCTTGATGATGCTATGCTTATCTTGTCATGCAATGACTTGTGGTGAGTGTATCGAGCTTGTTAAGTAGGGTACATGATGTTGCTGTTTTGCTAGGCTGAATCTGTTATTTCGTGATGCTATATAAACATGTTGCTACTAATCATTCTATGCATAATCTGGAGATGTTCTATAAATATGTCTTGAACTACATGTCATGCTATATCCATTCATGCCCATGATTGCATTTATAGGTTGCTGTAGCTTGTTCATAACTTGCTCCAAAGTTGCTTCATAATGTTGCTGTCAGCCTGTTAACATTATGATCAGTTGTTTCCATGTGTTTTCCTAGTGATCCATGCACCCTATGACCTTCCTCTTGCCATGCTTAGCTTCACAAATATTCCTTCTTACTGTTGGGTGCCTTGCCATACCATGTATTGCGCTGTAGTGAGTTGCACAAGCTCATCTACATGCCTTCATAATTCTGTTTCTGCCATGTTTGAATCTGTATAATAAATTGCTATGTTTACATGGGTGCCATCATATTTTCTGATCATTTTTGGCTTATGGTCAGTAAGGGACTTTTGATCTACGCAATTATTAGATTCATGCCATGCCTTTGTTTGCCATGATAAGTTCTTGTAACATGTTGTTTGATAGCTCTAAACATTGCATCGTGATGTTAGTTTCTGCAAAGTCTGAAATTGTTATAACTTGCAGTCTTACCATGTGTGTTTGAGCATGTTCTAGTGATTTCTGGAGATAGTTCAGCGTTCATGTTTTGTAATGCTTTACCTGTACATCATGCCCATGCCTTTTGTTTTCATGTTGAGGTCCTGTAGCATGTTGTTTTGGTGCTTGCAATATGCCTAGTTGCTATTTTGGACAGATTGTTGTCATGACTTGTATAGCGTGTGTGTGTTGAACTGTTGCTCCGTTTTGAGTGTGCTCTATATGAAACTTGCTTAGAATTGCATGTAGTTTCATATTATCATCTTGCATCCTTGTTTTGAGGTGTTTGCTTGAGGTTTGAGTGCATTTTGCATCAATGTCATGTTTAACTTGTTTTGCTCATATCTTCTAGACCGTAGCTCCGAACTAAATGAACCTTATATGTAACTTGACTAGAATCTTGTGTAGATCATCCTTGTGCATCTTGACTTGATGTTTAACTACTTGAACATAAGGTTTATTTAGATCTGGACCAATTTCTAAATATGCATATGAGGACTTACCGGAATTGTTATATGTTGTTCCCGGCCTCATTTAAACTTGCCTTGATGTGTTGCTCTTGTTTGCATCATCTCTTGCCATGAGTAGCTTCATGTAGCTTCGCCATGCATCATGCTTGTTGTGCATCATGTCTTGTTCATGTGTGGTGTGTTTACTATGTTGTGTGCTTCTTCTCGATAGTTCCTATTACGTTGCGATCGTGAGGATTCGTTCGTCTACGCTTGGTTCGGCTTCATCCGTTCGTCTTCTTCATGGACTCATTCTTCTTCCTTGCGGGATTTCAGGCAAGATGACCGCTACCCTGGATCTCACTACTATCATTGCTATGCTAGTTGCTTCGTTCTATCGCTTTGCTGCGCTACCTATCACCTGTTTATCAAGCCATCCCAAATTGCCATGAACCTCTAACCTTTGACACCTTTCCTATGCAAACCATTGATTGGCTATGTTACCGCTTTGCTCAGCACCTCTTATAGCGTTGCTAGTTGCAGGTGAAGTTGAATATTTCTTCATGGTGGACAGGTTTTTGGTTGGGATATCACAATATCTCTTATATTATTAATGCATCTATATATTTGGTAAAGGGTTGAAGGCTCGGCCTTTTGCCTGGTGATTTGTTCCACTCTTGCCGCCCTAGTTTCCGTCATACCGGTGTTATGTTCCCGGATTTTGCGTTCCTTACGCGGTCGGGTGATTTATGGGACCCCCTTGACAGTTCACTTTGAATAAAACTGCTCCGGCAAGGCCCAACCTTGGTTTTACCATTTCCCTCACCTAGCCCTTTTTCCCTTGGTCATCTTTATTTTACCCCCCGAGGCCAGTGCTTGTCTAAGTGTTGGTCCAAACTGAGCGATGTCCGGCGCCCCCTGGGCAACCAGGGTCTATGCCAACCCGACGTCTGGCTCATCCGGTGTGCCCTGAGAACGAGATATGTGCAGCTCCTATCGGGATTTGTCGGCACAGCGGGAGGCTTTGCTGGTCTTGTTTTACCATTGTCGAAATGTCTTGTAAACCGGGATTCTGAGTCTGATTGGGTCTTCCTGGGAGAAGGTCTATTCCTTCGTTGATCGCGAGAGCTTGTTATGGGCTAAGTTGGGACACCCCTGCAGGGTATAATCTTTCGAAAGTCGTGCCTGCAGTTATAGGCAGATGGGAATTTGTTAATGTCCGGTTGTAGATAACTTGACACCAGATCCGAATTAAAACGCATCAACTGTGTGTGTAGCCGTGATGGTCTCTTCTCCGCGGAGTCCGGGAAGTGAACACGGTTTCTGGGTTATGTTTGACGTAAGTAGGAGTTCAGGATCACTTCTTGATCATTGCTAGTTCACGACCGTCCCGCTTGCTCTCTTCTCGCTCTTATTTGCGTATGTTAGCCACCATATATGCTTAGTCGCTGCTGCAGCCTCACCATTTTACCCCTTCCTTTCCCTTTAAGCTTTGCTAGTCTTGATACCCATGGTAATGGGATTGCTGAGTCCTCGTGGCTCACAGATTACTACAACAACAGTTGCAGGTACAGGTTGTGCGATAATCATGACGCGAGAGCGATGCTTGCTTGCGTTGAGTTCTTCTTCTGCTTCTTCTTCGATCAGGGGATAGGTTCCAGGTCGGCAGCCTGGGCTAGCAGGGTGGATGTCGTTTGAGTTTCTGTTTGTGTTTCATCTGTAGTCGGATGATGCTCTTATGTATTGTGATGTTGTATTCATGTGGCATTGTATGCCTTATCTATGTATCCCCATGTATTATGTAATGTTGATGTAATGATATCCACCTTGCAAAAGCGTTTCAATATGCGGGTCTATCCTTGGTGGGACCTTCGAGTTCCTTTTGGATAGGGTCGCATATTGGGCGTGACAATTAGAAGATATGCCATTCATAATGGGCTTGGTATCATTATGCCGTTGGATCAATTGTTACCTTAGTTGCGATCTTCATCATATTTGTTGTGATGAAGGTAAGTTTTCTCTAATGTTTTGCTTTACAAATGGATACTTAGCTTATTTTCCTTCTAAATGGCATAATTACCTAAGTTATATGAAAAACATGAGCTATACTTAGCTTATTCAATTCATTTGTGACATACTTAGCATACTTAGGTCAAAATGGCATGATAATCTTTGTTACGTCCAAAATGATATATACTTAGCTTATTTTCCTCAAAAATGACATAATAACCTTACTAAGCTCCAAAATGACCTATTTACCTAGCTTAGCTCTAAAATGACCTACACTTACCATTTTTACCTAGCTTAGCTCTAAGAAGAGGAGAGGAGAAAAAGAAAGAGAAGAAAAAAAAATCTTCTTCTTCTTCTTCTTCTTCTTCATCTTCTTCTAACTCGTCTTCTTCTTCTAACTAGTCTTCTTCTTCTAACTAGTCTTCTTCTTCTTCTACTTCTTCTTACTTTCATCTTTCCCAATTTGCAGATTTGCTTTACATGAGGAAGGCTTGGATTCATGGAGTGTAATATTCTTCTGGTGCTTCCTTGTTGTTTATGAAACTTGTTTGGCTATGTATGTCTATATGGATATGTTGTTGCAAACTTGTTTGTGGTTATGTATATATGGATATGTTGGACTTTGTTGAACTATGTTGTTGGATTTGATCAAATATGTTGTTGGACATGCTGTTGGATATGTATGCATGTACATCTGTGTTTGAAACCATGTCTAATTAATTGGAATAAAATAAAAACAGGGAATGTATAGCCTCTTTGCCGTCTGCAGCAGACGGCAAAGAGCTTTGCCGTCCGCTAGTAGACGACAAACAAGACACGTGGCAGTCACCTGTGCAAACTGGCAACACTTGCTGCCTATTTGGTCATTTTGCCATCTCCAAGGAGACGACAAAGTGACCAAATAGGCCTGGCAAACAGGGCCATCTATGCCGTCTGCTGGCCGACGGCATAGTTGGCCACGTGGCAGCATACCAGTGCTGCCCTCGCTAAGCTCTTTGCCGCCCGTCAGCGGACGACAAAGATATTTGCCTCTTTGCTGTCGGCTGGCGGATGGCAAAGAGCGCCATTAACCCCCTAATGGCTCTCACCTCACACCGCTGCCGTCCGTAGTTGTTGCCGTCTGCTGGCCTCGGATGGCTGATGGCACAATCCTTTGTCGTTCGTTTCTATGAAGCGGACGACAAAGAAGGCCTTTGCTGGCACGTGTTCAACCAGGCGGTTTGCCGTCCGCTGGCTGACGACAAACGACTTTGCCGTCTGGGATCAGTGCCTTTGCCGTCCGCCATGGCGGACGGCAAAGAAGCTAATTCCAGTAGTGGTGGTCCCCTCGGGAGTCCACCGACGTTCTTCTTCGTCCTATAACTTTAGATATATTCCAAAACCCTCAGGGAGAGCCACAAAAATGCTTTTCCGCCGCCACAACCTTCTGTTCCCATGGGATCCAATCTTGGGGCCTTTTCCGGCAATCTGCCAAAGGGGGATTCGATCATGGAGGACATCTACATCAACCCTATTGCCCCTCCGATGAAGCGTGAGTAGTTTACCTCAGACCTACAGGTCCATAGCTAGTAGCTAGATGGCTTCTAACCTCTCTTTCGTTCTCAATACCATGTTCTCCTTGATGTTCTTGGAGATCTATCCGATGTAATATTATTTTGCGGAGTGTTTGTTAAGATCCGATCAATTGTGGATTTATGATCAGATTATCTATGAATATTATTTGAATCTTCTCTGAATTCGTATATGCATGATTTGATATCTTTGTATTTCTCTTCAAATTATTGGTTTGGTTTGGCCAACTAGATTGGTATTTCTTGCAATGGGAGAGGTGCTTAGTTTTGGGTTCAATCTTGCGGTGTCCTCACCCTATGACAAAGTAGGGGTAGCGAGGCATGTATTGTATTGCTGCCATCAAGGATAAAAAGATGGGGTTTTCATCATATTGCTTGAGTTTATCCCTCTACATCATTTCATCTTACTTAAGGCGTTACTCCGTTCTTTAGTAACTTAATACTCTAGATACTTGATGGATAGTTGTCGATGTGTGGAGTAATTGTAGTAGATGCAAAATCGTTTCGGTCTACTTGACATGGACGTCATGCCTATCACCACAAAAAGAATACACTTCCATGATGATACGTTTTTGTCACGGTAGGTCATGTTTTCTGTCATGCATGTACATCCATGATGATTTTATGATAGAATCAAGATAGTCATACTTGTGCTGTTGTAGAAGTGTTCCATGACATTACCAAAATTATCATCACGGAAGTGTCCACTTCCATGATGATAAATCGGGTGTCATAGAAGTGCTTTCGTCAAGGGTGACCGACACGTGGCATCCGCCGTAACGGAACACCGTTAGGCTATCGGGTCTGGTTTTGGATCCGATAACCCGTTAACAGCCCCGATCGATGGGGATTTTCCATGTGTAAAATCATCGTTGGCTAGAGGAAACACGTGTCGGCTCACTGTTGGGACAGATGTCATCCACTCATTGGACCGAAGGTGCCTATGACACGTCGACACATGGCACGGCCCAACAGAGGCCCATTCCTGTGAAAAGGTCGGCCCGTTTGACTTGGTCAAAAGGTGGCAGGCCGACCCATGGAAAGCATGTTAACGGCATGATCGCATATAGCCCATTTACAGCCCGCTAACCCAAGGCCCGTTATGACCTATCTGAATTAGGCCCACTAGCGTCATCTGGGCCATCCAATATGATTCTAGCCCGTTTTAACTTTCGGCCCATGTATGGCCCATGATGTTTTTCGGCCCATATGAGGCCCTTTGTAACTCTTGGCCCATTAACGGCCCATAGTGAAACTAGCCCGTAATGAACATCGTATCACTTTATACCCATTAACGGCCCATTATTCCATTGGGCCATTTCCAGCCCACGTTATCTTTCGGCCTTCTCAGGGCCCATTTATTCTCGGGCTCATTTCTAGCATTCGGTTACTTACGGCCTGTTACTGTAATTTTCTGCTTGTGGGCCAAATTCAACCTGTGGTTACAGTCGACCCATTTGTGTCCCGTTATTACACTGGGCCCTTTTCATAGCGTCATCAAATATGGCCGATTAACGACGGGCTGTTATGGTCAGCTCATGAACGGACGATTCCAACTCTAGCCCATTTACGGCCATAATGCGGTCTATTATTGGCCAATGTTTGGCCAATCGGTCATACGGCCCGTAGAAGGCCCATTGATGATACGACCGATAGAAGGCCCATTTTGTCTATGGCCCGAAGAAGGCCCATTGTGTTTATAGCCCATAGAAGGCCCATTGTTTCTACACCCCGTAGGAGGCCCATAATTTGTACGGCCCATAGAAGGCCCATTGTTTCTATGGCCCATAGGAGGCCCAGTGTCACTACAGTAAATATGTAGCCCATGGTTATTGTGGCCTAGTTTTAAAAACTAGGTTATTGCGGCCACTAGCAAACCGCGGAAAAAGAACTACACTAACTACAAGCAAACAAATAAACAAGACAACAAGGAAATAAATAAGCAAGCAACTTACATTAGGCTATCACGACTATTACACATATTACATCCATTGGGCATCAAAGTTCACCACCAGTGCGAATATAGGGAACAAAGCAGCATATCATATACACTGGTTGTCAAAGTTGGCGACCAGCACAAATAAACGCCGCAGCAAAACAAGTCCAAAACTGAAACCACTTTAGCAGATCTCAAGAAACAATATCCTGGGTACCCATAATGCTGGCAAGATGCTTAGCAAGCTTATTAACTTTCTCTTGTTTGGCGATTAAATCCTCCAACACTTGCTGTTGCACCAGAAAGTATGCATCTAAATTCTACAGGGACTTCCTCAGTCCTTCAGCTTCCTGTCGCAGCATATCTGATCGATGTCTTTCAACTTGAAGTTGAGACTCAAGAAGACGAACTGATTCAAGCAGCGAGTTCGAAGAGCTTGTGCCAGCAGTAGTGGCCAATAACTCAAACACTACATCAAGACAGGACTTTTGGGTTCTCTCACTGTCATCAAGATAGTTTTTATCAGCTTTCTTGGAGACCAACAGGGATGTCTTACTATCTTGAACCTTATATGCATTACTTCCGTTACCATTTCATAACGGGGTACTGTTCTCCAATATTTTGTCCGCATTCTAAAAGAGAAACAAGTAGATACATCACATGTTTACCATGTTGTATATGAAACACATTTTGGTAAATGAGTTTAGTAGTAAAGTGGACAGGATAACAACATGAAACAAACATATATCTATGTACCATGGTCACTTTATGGTCTATATCATTCTAGTTTTTGTTGCCAAATCAAGATAGAGACACAATTCAAATAATATTTGTACAAGACAAAGCAGAATAGACATAATATAAGTCTGGGAAACTATAGAGCAATAACAACACTTGTAATGTGCATGACATTAGAACATAACTATTTATTCAATTGAAACTGAAATCAACATACAGAAAGTTACAACAGCAAACTAGTTAAAGAAACATGTTTAAAACATACCCGTTGCACCATTGGAGTTTCAATAACATCCTTCAAATTTGAAAATAGTTGGTATGAGTAAATACAATGATGCAAGAACAAAGGAGTATGAACCATAGCTACAGAACCTGACCTGAGAACACATCTTCTTCTCCTTGAAGCGTTGAGTTGGGATTCGGAGTGGTGGTCCACGTGCTTTGGGCACTGCAGTTCCCTTACTAACTACTCGTGTTTGGGTGCTCTATGGTGGAGATGGTGTTGTGTCAACTGGAACTGGGTTACTATCTGCCAGGGTTAGGGTTAGAAGGGGTGTAGATGGTTCTCTGTCCAACTGGGTAGGGGTACAATCTGCGAGAGTCTGGGTTATGTATGGTGGGGCTGGTTCTTGGGCAAGTGCAACCGTGGTTCTATCTGCATCAACTGGTAGCACTATCTTTTCTGAAGACCGTGCTGTTACTCCCTTAGATACTGCCATCACCCTCTCCAATTCAAATGGCTGATAAACAAGAAAAGTAATTGAAAGTACATACATTGTATGATAGACAGGTGCAATGGATAGTGGGGAATAAAAGAGGGCATGAAATAATTCACATCTATGTTGTCTAACCAAACAGCATAGAATGACACAATTTCACATATATGATGGCTAACTAAACAGGATAGCATGACACAATTTCACATTATGATGGCTAACTAAAAAAGATGGAAAGACATAGTTCAAAATATGATGACTATCTAAACAGGATGACATGATATAACTATATAATGTGTTTATTAAATAGGTTGGCATGCCATAATTCACATACATTCATGGATAGAATGACATAATTCAAAATATGATGACTGTAAACACTAAACAAGATGAGATGATATAACTATATGATGTCTTTATTAGATGGGTTGCCATGCCATAATTCAGATGGATGATGTGTATGTAAACATGATGGCATGATATAATTCAAATATATGATTTATATAGTAAGCAAGTAAGCAGATGGCAATCCATATATGATGTAAAAACTAAGCAATGCAAGACAACATGCATGACATGGGTAATATAACCCTGCCAAGTTTGAGCATAGACCTCAGGGGGGAAATAGGACTGGTCATCAGTCTCTGAATCCTCCTCTGAGGAGCTCTCTGTAACCAGCAAGATGTCTGCTTCAACAGGTAGCATTGTCTGCTCTGAATACCTTGTTTTCACTCCAGATACTTCCATCACCACTTCAAATGGCTGATGCACAGGAAGAGTAGTTGAATATACAAACGTTGTCGACAAATGGAACACGTAATACAAAAAAATGATAGCACGATATAATTCACATACATGATGATTGGCTAAAGAGCATGGGATTGCACAATTCACATATATAATGCCTTTGCAACAAGATAGCATTGCATAATTCACATATATAATGTCTTGCAACAAGAGGGCAATACATAATTCACATATATGGTGATTAGACACTAAACAGGTGGCATTCACACAAAGCATGTCTAAACTAATCAAATGACATAGCAATGCAAGACACCATACACATGATATGAGCAACATAACCCTGCCAAGTTAGAGCATACACCTCAGGGGGGAATAGGACTGGTCATCTGTCTCTTAATCCTCCTCCAAGGAGCTATCCATAACTAGCGAGATATGCGCTTTGTCAGATAGCATAGTCTGCTCTGAAGACCTTGTTTTCACTCCAGAATTTTCCATCACCGTGTCAAATGGCTGATGCACACGAAGAGTAGTTGAATGTACTAACATTGTTGACAAATGTAATACGTAACAAAAAAAAGGATGGCCTGATACAATTCACGTATAAGATGACTAGCTAAGCAGGATGGCATTGCAAAATTCACATATATGATGTCTCGCTAAACAAGATGGCATTGCATAATTCACATAAACTATGAATAAACTAAACAGATGGATTCGCACAAAGGATGTACAAACTAAGTAGATGACATATTTGATCTATAAAGTAAGCAATGCAAGGCACCATATGCATGATATAACCAACATCAGCATGCCAAGTTAGAGCGAAGACCTCATGGGGTAAATAGGATTGGTCTTCTCCTTCTGAATCCCCTTAGAATAGATATCTTCCTCTCGATTACAATCCGAAATGGGTGGAGGGGGGCTGCTTTTGCGCCTGCTATGGAGCGACGTCTGCATGAAATTTTATTGCCATGCAAGGCTCGTCTCTTTTGCTCTACATGTTCAGTTCCATTGTTTACAATAATTGTCATGCATAGGAATAAAACATAGTGAGATCATGTAAGGAGTGCATGTAGAAATCCAGAGTGATGGTAGCAACCTGTGGATAGACCCAAAACCAATAATTGCAGGCAGATAATGGCTTCAGTTAAAAATACAGATAATGGCTTCTTTACTATTTGTTTCCCAGCCAACATGAAACTAATAGTAGACACCAGAGATTAACCACATAGTAGATCGATACTATTGATTGCGGCCCCGATATGTACCCCACAACCATTTAAAAACTCAAGTTTCAACATTAGTTTGGACCTGACTCGGAGTCTAATAGGTGAACACGATGATAAAGTAGCATGTCATCATATTAAGCGATGCATAACGTAAGCAGACACGGAAGAGTGCGACCTCTCTTGTGGACCCATGTAGTCCTCAAGGTCATCTGCTCAGTTGATGATGGTAATGCACTTGTCGTGGCTGCTGGCGGCGGGGAAGAAGATCTAAGGCAGCGAAAGATAGTCTGGAGAGCAGATCCTACTGTGGTGAACCCTTCCGTCGTTGGAGCAACTGAGCTGGGGTGGAACACAGTGCCATAGGAGCAGGACAAACCACACAAGGTTTTCTTTGACACATATCTGTAACAGAAGTAATTGTGTAAGGGCTTGTTTGCATTTGAGGATTCCAACAATGCAGGGATAGGAAATAGACAGGAATAGGATAGGGATGCACGTGCAAAACAGAGAAATTAAAAACACAGGATTTCTGCCAATCTGGGTGTTTGATTGACAACAATTGGAAGATCACAGGATGCAAAGAAGCATGGTGAGATTAAGTCAAACCACAAGAAAATGTACGGTTATAATGCTATTATTCTACTATCTCTTAGTCTTGTGCTTCATGAATAGGAATTTGAAAAGGAGGACAAGTGGAAATTAAAATTCCTACGGTTTTTCTTTCAAGGAGACACTAAAGGAACGAATCCTATAGTTTTCCTTTGCTCCATTCCTTTGAACCAAATTCATGAATAGTAGTACCATAGGAAACTTTCTAATTCCTATGTTTTTCATTCACTTTACCTTTCAAGCACTGGCGATTCTAGTAGGCAGGCTTGAGCAAGGAAAAGCCTACACTAAAAAATGTTTTTGTGCTACTTCTATTACTTTGGACCCAGTCCACTACCCTACTAGCTCAACTCCCAAGCCCATCGACAAATGCACAACTCAAACACGCAAAGATAAATAATGTTGGCGTTCAAGAGAGTCCATCACGGATAGCTAAGCTGCCTGGTACCTCACTGCTTGTCATATAGTAGGATAAAATGATCGTATTTCACATTACTACGTGTGCTCAGTGGAAAATATATATAACATGTAGAGTAAAAAAGAGATGCAACAAGTGTACAACCTCTTTGGCAAAGCCATGTTGATCTTAGCGTGATTGGGTTGGCCGGTGAGGATGCTCCGGCTGACTTGGCTGTCGGAGGAGGGGAAGAAAATCTTAGGCGTCTGGAGATGGAGCCCGAGGTACTGCTCCGCTGTGTGGAGGGTTTCATCGTTGGAGCAGCTCCAGTGAGTTGTACGACGCCGAGGCTGAAGCAGGACAAGAGAAACAACCTTAACCTGAGTGTAATTCTAATAGCATCTCCAATAGATGACGTAAAATAGATTACCACAAAGTGCTATATGTAAAATACATCAGCCGCTCATCTCTGAACTTAACTGTTGAAACTGAATTTAACTGTCAAAACTAAACTTAACTGTCGAAACTGAATTTTGCTGTCGAAACTGAACGCACTAGAGGTGAGGCTAAACGTCAGTCAACTGACTTTTTCATCTCTGGTCAGTCGATTTTGCAGCCATTGGATACGAAATCAAGGGCGTGTAGTTCATCTTCAACCTCCACCCCCTGAGCCGCCAT